>NW_027198022.1:0-50678 GCF_038502225.1 Cherax quadricarinatus
TGCCAAATAATTGTGTGACGAACGACGAATGAAGTTTAAGATGCTCGGCGCACGCCTCACCGTGCGTTTTAATTTCTCATGTATGCCTGATCATCTCTTAACCGATCAATAATCTAATAATTTATCAACATTTAAACATTTGCAGTAGCGGAAATATTCTGTTCCTTTTGGATTATTCAAAATTAGACGTTTTAATATTCTGGCGGTGCAGCTTGACATCAGACGGGAACACATCTCATGAATATCCATCGTTCGAGTTATTTATCAAGTCACAGCTGAGCGAGAATATTGGAAGAGCACCAGATAACACGTCAGAAGACAGAGTTGAGGGAAAAAAAAAATTAGAGGTCAGGTGATGAGAACGGCAATAAAGAGGTACAGGAGATTAGTAATAGTAGTAGTGGTAACAGTTACAGTAGTATTAGTGGAAGTGGTGGTACTAGTAGCTGGAGTAGTAGTCGTAGTAGTAGTAGCTGGAGTAGTAGTCGCAGTAGTAAAAGAAATGGATTTTTAACTCTTAGTTCCACTATTGATAAAACTGTAGTGCCCCTGACCTCTCTAATATTCAAAATCATTATAACACCCACCATCCTCTGGCTATTAGACTCGTTTATCGTTAAACTAAAGTATTCTGATTCTTATTTCACAGTTGCTATTACCAGTACCACCACCACCACCACCACTACTACTACTACTGCTGCTACTATTGCTGCTTCTACTACTACTACTACTACTACTATTTTTTTACTACTACTGTTACAACAACTACTTCTACTAATGCTACTACAACTACTACTCGACTATTCACTTGTTCTGCTTTCTAGTGTTCTCGTAACCTGAGAAATCTATCTATCTGCTCTCTCTTTTCAACTTGTCTTCTGATCATAACTCCGTTTTCTGGTTCAACTATAATAGGAGACGGGCCGAAAACGTCGTCTAAAATCTGGTCTCCTAACCCTAGTATTTTTAAAAATAGTTTCTGACACGGCATTCTGTTTTTTATTCTTCAAAATATAAACAGTGAAACTTAAGACATATTTGCCTTTAAATATTGTAATTATTTGAAATGAGAGAACAAGCACAGACTTTTCATTGTTGATAATGTTATGTACGTAGAATTATGTAATTCACTGATCATATGCTGCCTCTTACCCTTCCGTGAGTAATCATATGCTGCCTCTCACCGCGCAGTAAGTGACTATCTACTGCCGTTCATCCACTGAGTGATCAAAAGCTCCTTCTAACTCTTCAGTGTGTGATCATATACTGCCTCTCACCCCTCAGTGAGTGATCATATACTGCCTCTCACCCCTCAGTGAGTGATCATATACTGCCTCTCACCCCTCAGTGAGTGATCATATACTGCCTCTCACCCCTCAGTGAGTGATCATATACTGCATCTCACCCCTCAGTGAGTGATCATATACTGCCTCTCACCCCTCAGTGAGTGCTCATATACTGCGTTTCACCTCTCAGTGTGTGATCATATACTGCCTCTCACCTCTCAGTGTGTGATCATATACTGCCTCTTACCTCTTAGTGTGTGATCATATACTGCGTCTCACCCCTCAGTGAGTGCTCATATACTGCGTTTCACCTCTCAGTGTGTGATCATATACTGCCTCTCACCTCTCAGTGTGTGATCATATACTGCCTCTTACCTCTTAGTGTGTGATCATATACTGCGTCTCACCTCTCAGTGAGTGATCATATACTGCCTCTCACCTCTCATTGTGTGATCATGCACTACGTCTCTCCTTACTCTATGAGTGATCATATACTGCCTCTCACCCCTCAGTAATTAATCATATACTGACTCTCCCCATCCTATACTACCTCACTTTTTCCTCTCAGTGAATGGTGATATAGTGCCTCTCACTTCTCAGTGAATCATTACATACTTCTCTTCCCTCGGTGTTTGATCATATGCTGCCTCTCACCCTTCAGTTTGTGTTTTTTAGTGTTCTTTTAAGATCAGTGAGTGATCATATACTTCCTCTCATTCCCTAAGTGTGTGATCCTATACTGTATCTCTTCTTTCAGTGTGTGATCATATGGTGCGTCTCAATCTTCTGTTTATATATTATGCTGTTTCTCACCCCTTAGCGTGTGATCTTATGCTGCCTCTCACCCCTCAGTGTCTCTGAACATGTACTGCCTCTGAACTATCTGTGTGTGTGTGTGTGTCTGTGTGTGTGTATGTGTGTCTGTGTGTGTGTGTCTGTGTTTGTATGTGTGTGCGAGTGCGTGTATATGATCGTATGCTTCCGCATCACTTCTAAGACAGTAATCATTTCCCTCCCTCATGTTTTTATAACTAGAACCCGAGAGAGAGAGAGAGAGAGAGAGAGAGAGAGAGAGAGAGAGAAAGAAAGATTTACAGTTACGTACTTGTTTCTTCAGCAACACAACTATGTTTTCGGTGTCATATTTTTAGTAACATGTTTATTAGATCTATTTTAATTAATTTCTAAGTTACAGTACTAATTAACCAAACTTCAGGTTGAAAGTTAAGACACATGTGCTACTTCTGGATATCTTTATTGTAGACGTTTTGCCATCAAGTGGCTTTATCGATATAGATTAAAAGACATAATTAGAAGACAAAAGAACTATATACAAAAGATGAGGTAATCAGTCCCTCAGCCTTGATAAAGCCACTGGATGGCGAAACGTCTACAATGAAGATATCCAGAAGTTGCACATATGTCTTAACTTTCATATTGTCGGTATTTTATACCTTTCTTGCACAAACTTTAGGTTCACTGCAGCGCTTGAGTAAGACACATGTTCAGTAATTTAATATTTTTATCTCGAAATGTTTGGCCATCTCAGGAGGTTGTTATTATCTGAAGTTATGGAACCTAATACACTTCAGTTTCGTGGGACTGATCACCTCAAACTTACTCCTAGGAGGCGAAGGGAATGGTCACCTCATATACATATATCCATTACTTCTGCTTAACAGATGAAACAAGTCGTTATTAACGCTATTTTTTATATATATATGTCGTGCCGAATAGGCAGAACTTGCGATCTTGGCTTAAATAGCAACGTTCATCTTGCCATATAGGACAAGCGAAAATTTGTGTATGCAATAATTTCGCCAAAATCATTCTGAACCTAACGAAAAAAATATATTTCACTGTGTTTGTTTAGTATTAAATTACTGTAAACAAATCTAAAATATATTTAGTTGGGTTAGGCTAAAATAAATTGTTCTTGTTATAATAAGGTTAGGTAAGTTTTCTAAGATTCTTTTGGAGCAAAATTAAAATTTTTACATTAACATTAATGAAAAAAATATATCTTTAAACGTATAAGAGAAAATTTTAGAAAGGACTTAATTTTAAATGAATTCTTGCTAATTGACCAGTTTTACATATTCGGCACGACATTATATATATATATATATATATATATATATATATATATATATATATATATATATATATATATATATATATATATATATATATATATATATATATATATATATATATATATATATATATATATATATATATATATACACACACACACACACACACGTGTGTGTGTGCGTGTGCGTTTGTATGTACTCACCTAGCTGTATTCATCCAGTTGTAATTACAGGGGTCGAATTATAGCTCCTGGCCCCGCCTTTTCACTGGTCACTACTAGGACACTCTTCCTGCTCCATGAGCTTTATCATACCTCTTGTTAAAGCTATGTATGGATCCTGCCTCCACTTCATCACTTCCCAAATTATTCCACTTCCTGACAATTCTGTGACTGAAGAAATACTTCCTAACATCCCTGTGATTCATCTGAGTCTTCAATTTCCAACTATGACTCCTTGTTGCTGTGTTCCATTACTGGAACATTCTGTCTCTGTCCACTTTGTCGATTCCTCTCAGCATTTTATATGTCGTTATCATATCATCTCTATCTCTTCTGTCTTCCAGTGTCTTCAGGTTAATTTCTCTTAACTTCTCCTCGCATATATCCCTTAGCTCCGGGACTAGTCTTGTTGCAAATCTCTGCACTTTCTTTAGTTTCCTTACATGCTTGGCAAGGTGTGGGCTCCAAACTAGTGCTGCATACTCTAGTATGGGCCTAACGTACACAGTGTACAGGGCCCTGAACGACTCCTTATTAAGATGTCGGAATACTGTTCTTAGGTTTGCTAGGCCCCCGTATACTTCACCAGTTATTTGGTTGACGTGCGCCTCAGGAGATGTGCCTGGTGTTATACTCACCCAAAGACCCTTTTCCTTGAGTGAGGTTTGTAGTCTCTGGCCCACCTAGACTATACTCCGTGTGCGGTCTCCTTTGCCTTTCCCCAATCTTCATGACTTTGCACTTGGTGGTGTTGAACTCCAAAGGGATCTGGACAGGTTGTAGGCCATTCACAAATACCTGGAGCAGCACCGGTACTAGGACTGACCCCCGTGGAACCCCACTCGTCGCAGGCGCCCATTCTGACACCTCGCCACGTACCATGACTCGCTGTTGTCTTCCTGACAGGTATTCCCTGATCCATTGTGGTGCCTTTCCTGTTACCCGTGTCTGGTCCTCCAGCTTTTGCACTAATATCTTGTGTTTAACTGTGTGTGTGTGTGTGTGTGTGTGTGTGTGTGTGTGTGTGTGTGTGTAAGTAAGTAAGTAAGTAAGTTTATTCAGGTATACGCAAATACAGTTACATAGAATTATCATACATACCAGCATATGTGTAGAGAACCTAGGATAACCCAAAAAAGTCAGACAGAGTGACTTATTTCCATTGGGGTCCTTTTACCTTATTATTATAATATAAAGGTTATAATATTTTCTTATTATTCTACAATGAAGATAACATCTTATTATCATACTAAAAAGACTATCTACTACACGAGGGTCATTAAGACTATCTACAATACGAGGATCATTACTAGGAATAAGGTAAAATTTACACGTATGTTAGCTAAAAAATAGAAAATCATTCCCCTCCCTTTCTGTAGCTACATTCATCAGACACGTTTTGGCACTCTTCTTGAACTGGTTCATGCTATGACTGGCTTTGACATGTGCGGGTAGTCTGTTCCATTCCTTTATTGCTGTACAATAAAAGGTGTTTGACGCCTGGCCAATGACTGTGCGTACTACAAAGTTGTGCTCTCTCCCCCTAGTACTATGATTGCTTTGGTTCCCAACCTTGACAAAATTGACAGCAAGATATTCTGGACACTGTTTGTGAGCAATTTTATAAACATGATTTAGCTTCAGTTGTTTTACTCTGTCTTCAACATTCAGCATATCCAACTGCTGTAATTCATCCTGGCCTACATGTTCTCTTGGTCCCAGCCCCAGGATGAATCTTACGATTTTGTTCTGGGTGATTTGCAGTCTATCTTTCAGTTTTTTTGTCAAAGCAGAGTACCATGAAGAGCAAGCGTAATCCATATGGCATTGTATAAGGGCTAGACATAGGGTCGTGCGAGCCTCAGTAGGTAGACACTGTGCTTGTCTATACAGGAACTTCAGTCTGGCATTCACTTTCTTTACTACACTGTCCATGTATATGCATGAGTTTTATAACCTAAGTGAAAGTAAAAGTATGAAGACATACCTGAAATCATTCATGTTTTATGAGACACAAAACACACCAGCAATCCTACCATCATTCAAAACAATTATAGATTTCCATATTACTCTCGGCAGGACGGTAGTCCTTCTCTGGGCGGTTCCTGTTTACCAAACTACTTCCTATGTATACTTGTATTAACATTGATATAAAAAATACTACAGAAATCATTAATCACTACATTAACGATTTTTTTCGCGTATCCTTTAGGATCTATTTATTCTCTATGTATAACTGTGGCGTCTTTTTTTTTTTTGTGTTGCAGATTCTGACAAATTTTCCTTATTTATACATTCATATTTTTCTGACTTTAAATATCATGACCATGACTCCATTTTTCTATTAGCCAATCTTGGAAGTATGGTGTGTGTGTGTGTGTGTGTGTGTGTGTGTGTGTGTGTGTTTATCATACCTCTTAAAGCTATGCATGGTTCCTCTCACCACTACCTCACCTTCTAGACTATTCCACTTCCTGACAACTTTATGGCTGAAGAAATACTTCCTAACATTCCTGTGACTCATCTGAGCCTTCAACTTCCAATTGTGACCTCTGGTTCCTGTATCCTTTCTCTGGAACATCCTGTCTGTCCACCTTGTCGATTCCTCTCAGAATTTTATACTTCGTTATCACGTCCTCCCCTGTCCCTCCTGTCCTCCATTGTCGTCAGGTCGAGTTCTCTTAACCTCTCCTCGTAAGACATACCCGTTAACTCGGCGACTAGTTTCGTTGCGAACCTTTCCATTTTCTCTAGTTTCCTGACGTGTTTGTCAAGGTGAGAGTTCCAAACTGGAGCTGCATAGTCCAATATAGGCCTGATATATGCGGCATAGAGGGTCAGGAACGACTCCTTACTGAGATCTAGGAATGCTGTTCTTAAGTTCTCTAGTCGCCCATATGCTGCAGCAGTTATTTGCTTGGTGTGCGCCTTAGGAGATGTGATCGGTATTATATAAACACCAAGATCCTTTTCCTTGAGTGAGGTTTGTAGTCTTTGGTCCCCCTTATTCATTATACCATCAGCGTTGGTGTATCATACCTTCAATTTCCTCTCCAACTCTGTATTCTGTGGGGTTTGTGAGTTGGGGGGGTCCTGGCAGGGAGCCGTGTGTGTGTGTGTGTGTGTGTGTGTGTGTGTGCGTACTCACCTAATTGTCGTCACCTAAATTAGGTTGCAGGGGATTAATCTCTTCTCCTGGCTCCACCTCTCTGCAAACCGCTAATGGTTTCAACGCGCTCCTGGCTACGTGTACTCTTATCATACCTTTAAGGTCGTAATTCGATTTTCTTTTTACCACTTTCCTGTCTAAGTCGTTCTACTTCCTGACCACTCTAAGGTTAAAGAAGTATTTCCTGATATCCCTGTTACTTATATGTGCTTGTAACTTCCAGCTGTGACCTTGTGTACCTGACATCTGCCTCTCAAACTGAGTCTCCCTGTCCACACTCAGTTCCTCTTCTACACGTCTAAATCATATTTTCGTCCATTTGTTCTCTAGTGTTCTCAAGTTTTACTCTTCAAACCTGTCCTCGTAGTTCATACCCCACACTTCTGGGACTAGCTTTATTGCAAACCTTTGCACTTTTTCCAGCTTTACATGCTTTAACAGATGTGGGTTTTGTACTAGCACCGAATACTCCAAGTTCGCTTTGGCAAATAGCATGTGTAAGGTCCTGAATGCTTGCTTGTTGAAGCTCCTGAACACATCCTTTAAATTTGCCAGCCTCGCGTTTCCTGCAACGGTTATTGTAGGTTGATGTGTATCTCGGGCGAAATGCTCGTACCTACAGTATGCTCTCCCTCATAACCTTCACTTTCAGGAAGGTTTGTATCATTTATTCCCCCTAGCTTTTATACTGATTTGGGACCTATCTTTCCTTCTTGTGTATGTGTGTGTGTGTGTGTGTGTGTGTGTGTGTGTGTGTGTGTGTGTGTGTGTGTGTGTGTGTACTCACTCACCTATTTGTACTCACCTATTTGTGGTTGCAGGGGTCGAGTCACAGCTCCTGCCCCCGCCTCTTCGCTGATTGCTACTAGGTCCTCTCTCTCCCTGCCCCATGAGCTCTATCATACCTCGCCTTAAAACTATGTATGGTTCCTGCCTCCACCACATCACTTTCTAGGCTATTCCATGGCCTGACTACTCTATGACTGAAGAAATACTTCCTAACATCCCTTTGATTCATCTGAGTCTTCAACTTCCAATTGTGACCTCTTGTGTCTGTGTCCCATCTCTGGAACATCCCGTCTTTGTCCACCTCGTCTATTCCGCGCAGTATTTTATATGTCGTTATCATGTCTCCCCTGACCCTCCTGGCCTCCAGTGTCGTCAGGCCGATTTCCCTCAACCTTTCTTCATAGGACAATCCCCGTAGCTCTGGGACTAGTCTTGTTGCAAACCTTTGCACTTTCTCTAATTTCTTGACGTGCTTGACTAGGTGTGGATTCCAAACTGGTGCTGCATACTCCAGTATGGGCCTGACGTAGATGGTGTACAGAGTCTTAAACGAGTCCTTACTGAGGTATCGGAACGCTATCCGTAGGTTTGCCAGGCGCCCGTATGCTGCAGCAGTTATCTGATTGATGTGCGCCTCAGGAGATATGCTCGGTGTTATACTCACCCCCAGATCTTTTTCCTTGAGTGAGGTTTGCAGTCTTTGGCCATCTAAACTATATTGTGTCTGCGGTCTTCTTTGCCCTTCCCCAATCTTCATGACTTTGCATTTGGCAGGGTTAAATTCAAGGAGCCAGTTGCTGGACCAGGCTTGTAGCCTGTCCAGATCTCTTTGTAGTCCTGCCTGATCCTCGTCCGATTCGATTCTTCTCATTAACTTCACATCGTCTGCAAACAAGGACACTTCTGAGTCTATCCCTTCCGTTATGTCGTTCACGTATACCAAGAACAGCACAGGTCCTAGGACTGACCCCTGTGGAACCCCGCTTGTCACAGGTGCCCACTCTGACACCTCGTCGCGTACCATGACTCGTTGTTGCCTCCCTTTCAGATATTCTCTGATCCAGTGCAGTGCCTTTCCTGTTATGTGTGCCTGGTCCTCTAGCTTTTGCAGTAACCTCTTGTGAGGAACTGTGTCGAAAGCCTTCTTGCAGTCCAAAAATACGCAGTCGATCCACCCCTCTCTCTCTTGTCTTACTTCTGTCACCTTGTCATAAAACTCTAGTAGGTTTGTGACACAGGATTTTCCTTCCCTGAAACCGTGCTGGTTGTCAATTATACACTTGTTTCTTTCCAGGTGCCCCACCACTCTCCTCCTGATGATCTTCTCCATGACCTTGCATACTATACACGTTAGTGATACAGGTCTGTAGTTTAGTGCCTCATGTCTGTCTCCCTTTTTAAAAATTGGGACTACATTTGCCATTTTCCATACCTCAGGGAGTTGCCCAGTTTCAAATGATGTGTTGAAGATCTTTGTTAATGGCTCACACAATATCTCTGCTCCCTCTTTAAGGACCCATGGAGAGATGTTGTCTGGTCCCACCGCCTTTGAGGTGTCAAGTTCGCATAGCAGCTTCTTCACCTCCTCCTTGGTTATATGTACCTCATCCAGCACTTGCTGGTGTGCCCCCCTGTTCTGATTTCTTGGAGTCCTACTGGTTTCCACTGTAAATACCTCTTTAAATCTTGTGTTGAGCTCCTGACATACCTCTCGGTCGTTTCTTGTGAATTCCCCATCACCCTTCCTCAGTCTGATTACCTGGTCCTTGACTGTTGTTTTCCTCCTGATGTGGCTGTACAACAGCTTCGGGTCAGTCTTTACTTTTGATGCTATGTCATTTTCATATTGTCTCTGAGCCTCCCTTCTTATCTGTGCATATTCGTTTCTGGCTCTTCGGCTGATTTCTTTATTTTCCTGAGTTCTCTGGTTTTTTTTTTTTGTGTGTGTGTGTGTGTAGAAGAGTGCTGTCTGCGGATCTGAGTACATACAGTAGAAGCGTGTGTGCTTTGTGTTTAGCCCTACTTCTGCTATTAATCTTCCTTTGTGTCTATGATTGCATTTATGTCTATGATTGTTTTTACACACTGTTGTGTACTGTCTCGTATGCTTTTGGAGTTGTGAAACACCTACGGATACATTTACACACTGCCTTTGTAGCAAGAAAAACATTCACCTAACAGTTACTCTATTGTCGGGGTCGCAGCCAGTCAGCCTAACCTGTTACCTCGTTCACAAAGGAATGATAGAGTGATCACTCACAGGTAGCTAAAGGCACACACACTATAAAAAGATGACAGCTAACCATATTGCACTACATTAAGTGAGCATAATACGTCTGGAGGGAAGTACATTTCAGAAGCTTAGATTCCTACAGTCATTCCTCAGAACTAAAAATTATGATCGGCATTCATTGTAGATGACGCCTACACTGTATTATCCACTCTTCTCAAACTGTTGACAAGCAATATTAACTTTCACTCTGCATGTTATTCCAATTATTTCATAAATTTTGATATTACTCTTGTCCACATGATTAACTGGTATAAAGCAGTTACTCCAGACAACACCCAATACCCGCCAGTCTACGCCCACACCAACTACTGCTACATTCGAAAAGAAACTCTTGACGTCACCTCATTCCACTGCCTTTGGTTACCTCGTCTTACGTTTGTGTGATCAGCGGGGGGCGCCGCGGGGGGCGCCGTGGAGGGCGGAGCGAAAAAAAAAAAGAAAAAAAAAGGAGTTGAATGACGTGGCGGCACCTTTGAGCCACGTATGGGTCACCCCGCGCTATTACTGCCGAGTCGCTCTAGCACCGTCCTAGTGACACGAAAAGTTCGGACAACGCTTTAAGCTGTGGTGCCAAAGCATCACGATATAAGTGTGTCACAGTGTGCTTGAAACTGCAGGAGCAGAGCTATGCTCGTCGTTTCCCTTCAATAATCTGTTCCTTATGTATATATATGTATTTTTTTTTTAATTTTCACAGGAAAAATTTTGCTTTCCGCTTTTTACACAATTTGCAGCGGTTATCCTTGTTGCAGCTACAAGGAAATCTTCTTTATCAAATCTTTACAAGACCTTGTAAATTGGTATCATGTTTCCTCTCGACCTCTTATCAACCAACATGGGAAAATTTAATGTTTTAATTCGTTCATCATAGTTCATACTGCTCAAATCTGACAGCCATTATGTAATCCTTCTTTAAACGTTTTTTTTAACTCATTTGTGTATTTCCTAAGGTGTGCTGAACAGACATTCGCTGCATATTACAATTTTGGTCTAACATAAATTATGTTCAACTTTAACATTTTGCTCTCCATATATTTGAAAACCATAGTTTGACAGTGTGGAATAATGCAACACGGATATAACTCCTAAATTCCTTTCTCTATCTCATACTTTCTGCATTTTGCCTTTCAGGCTATATTCTTCTGGTGGCGTCCTTTCACTTTCTGCTATTTCTATTACATGGAATTTATCTACATCAAATTCCACGTGTTCAAATTATCCAGATCCTGTTGTAAGGATTTACATTGATTTGTCATCATTAATCTTACATTTTTGTAGCCTCTGGAAACATATTTATTCATTTCTTATTCCTTCTGGTAAATCATTTATATATATTAGAATCACTATTAGTCATTTTTCCTTTTATAACTGTATGCATTTTCCTCTTAAAGGAGGCTGCGATTTTTTTAGGAGCGATAAAAAGGAAAATTTAAAAATTATGGAAAAAATGTTTTCCTATCGAAAAATAGTGCATAATTCTGACAGCACGTTGATGTAATTAGCTTGTTTCTATGATATTTCTAAGTATGTGTTTCCAAAAATGTATTTTTTTTTTGTTCATGCTGTCATCAAAAAGACATGATGGCAATTCGTGTTTTTTATCCCTTAAAAAATTACGATTTTTAGGATTGTTTCATTCTAAATACACTACATTGTAACTTCTCTGAGGACTCCATTCAAATTCAGGAAGAGATAAGAACTCAGTCACCTGAGGGCTGTCAACATGTATTGAGGCGAGCAACTTACTGAAATGTGGCGCGCCATGACCGTAGAGTTTTTACAGAAAACATAATAAGATATTAACAATATTTTCCATTATTAAAGAAAAGTGTTTATAGGAGTGTAACGATTTTTGCACACATTATTGAGTAATGATGGTTCTACTAGCACGTAAAGGCGATTTGCGATATTTGTTTTTAGTGATTTTTTTTCTCACCCCCCCCAAAAAAAAAAAATCTTAAAAAATAATAAAATTCAACATTTTTTATTATGCAATCTATCGAGATTTTGCTCTAGACCTTATCTTTCATCTGATGCCAACTTGATCAATATACATCTTACCAATATTGTAGAAAAAGGAGTGTTTTATGCCCTATAGAATAGGGCACTATTTATTTTTTTCTGTCTTTTAAGGCGAAAAGTCACTACAAACAGTGTGTTGGTTTCAAATGCTGCTTAAATCACTGTAAAAAAATCATTGAAATTGGACCAAAATTATAAAAAAATGATTTCGCTAGCACCCTCCTAAAAGTCTTTCATCCATTGTGATTATTTATCTTTAACTCCATCATGCATCATGCTTCGGGTATTATCATGAAGTCAAAACCTGCATTGGACACCGACCCACCTCCTCCTGCACCTGTTCGTGCACCTGCCCCTGTCCAACCTCTTTTTTCTATGGTTATCCACAAATCGCGTATTTTTAACTTACCGCTATTTTTACACATCAGCTTTTCTAACCGTTCTAGTCCAAAGCCACCGTGTGCTTTCTGTTACCGTTATCTTATTAGTTACTGATAATGTTTTTTTGCAGTGGAATATCATATGCTGTGGAGAGAAATCGATGGCAGCTGCAAATGTTCCTCATCTAGTTCCCCTGTTTGTATCTGCTTGTAAAAACCGAAATTACATTCCACAGTTGGCCTTCCTATCTTTGATTTTTATTGCAGGCATTTAATCCTTTTCACAACGAGACATTTAATGAGAATGAACATCTTATGCAAAATGATATTCCTTATTCTCGGCTTTTTGTTTTAACTTATACATCGGTAAAGTTGTACTCAGTCTGCTTTTTGTATCTTTGCACGTCACGCTCTTCATCCATCCCTAAATTCCTTCTGCAATTCCTTACCTCCGCCACGTCTTTTATTAAATAAATTTAATGCTTATCATATTTCCTGGGAGGGTCTCGCTGCGACTCTCATGGGGACCAGTTAAATGCTTTTGCCTCGCCTCTTTCTTCATGTTATAAGTAATTTCCCGCCTCCACTTTTTGATCCTAGCACTCATATTATTCCTTTAGATCTCTTTATATCATTAACTTTTATCAAGCTGGACTTTGATTAGTCTGTGTTAGCTGATTTTCATGAAAACGATCATTTCCCTCTTTCCGTTTTTCTCATTCTTACTCCCAAGTCCTTCATCGTTCTCATTGACAATTTGAGTATTCGGAATTTGCGCTTTATACACAAATAACCCACACATAGGAGAAATAAGCTTATGATGACGTTTCGGTCTGACTTGGCCCGTTAACTAGCTACACTAACACACGAAAATGAAGGAGCCAGTATATATAGGAGAGGAGAACAGGAACGGGACAAAGAGACATAGAAAGAAGGAAGTGCAGTAGTAGTGGTTGAGGCAATGTGATAATGGAAGTAGCAGTGGTGGTGGAAGGATACCTGGACAGGGTTTCGGGGGTCAACGCCCCCGCGGCCCGGTCTGAGGCCAGGCCTTGTGATGGATCAGGGTCTGATCAACAAGGCTGTTACTGCTGGCCGCACGCAAGCCGACGTACGAACCACACGCCTACTGGTCAGGTACTGACTTTAGATGCCTGTCCAGTGCCTTCTTGAAGACTGCCAGGGGTCTATTGGTAATCCTCCTTATGTATGCTGGGAGGCAGTTGAACAGTCTTGGGCCCCTGACAGTTATTGTGTTATCTCTCCTTGTACTCGTGGCGCCCCTGCTTTTCGCTGGGAGAATGTTGCATCTCCTGCCCAGTCTTTTGCTTTCATAGGGAGTGAATTTCGTCTGCAAATTTGGTACTAATCCCTCTAGGATTTTCCAAGTGTATATTATCATGTATTTCTCTCGCCTGCGTTCCAGGGAATACAAATCAAGGGACTTCAACCGTTCCCAGTAATTTAGATGCGTTATCGCACTTATGTGTGCCGTGAAAGTTCTTTGTACAATCTCCAGGTCAGCAATTTCGCCTGCCTTGAAGGGGGCAGTTAGTGTACAGCAGTATTCCAGTCTAGAGAGCACAAGCAATTTGATGAGAATCATCATGGGCTTGGCGTCCCTAGTTTTGAAGGTTCTCATTATCCATCCTATCATTTTTCTAGCAGATGCGGTAGATACATTGTTGTGGTCTTTGAAGGCGAGATCCTCCGATATTATCACTCCCAGGTTTTCACATTACTTTTTCGCTCTGTTTTATGGTTAGAATTTGTTGTATACCCTGATACAGTTTTAATTTCCTCAAGTTTTCCATATCTGAGTAGTTAACATTTCTCTTCATTGAACTTCAAATTGTTTTGAGTGGCCCATTTGAAGATTTGGTTGATGTCTGCTTGGAATCTTGCGGTGTCTTCGATGGATGTCACTGTCATGGGAATTCTGGTATCATCCACAAGCGAAGACACGGAGCTATGGCTGACATCTCTGTGTATGTCAGATAAGAGGATGAGGAACAGGATGGGAGCGAGTACTGTGCCTTGTGGAACAGAGCTTTCCACCGTAGCTGCCTCAGACTTTACTCTGTTTGCTATTCCTTTTTGTGTTCTATTAGGTAGTTATAGATCCATATACCTTCTTTTCTTGTTATTCCTTTATCATGCATTTTATGTGCTATTACACCGTGGTCGCAGTTGTTGAAGGCTTTTGCAAAGTCTGTGTATACTACATCTGCATTTTGTTTACCCTCTGTAGCATCCAGGACCTTGTCATAGTGGTCCAGTAGCTGGGACAGGCAGGAGCGACCTGCTCTGAACCCGTGTTGCCCTGGGTTGTGTAACTAAGGGGTAACTAAGGTGGTTGGCGATCTTGCTTCTTAGAACCCTTTCAATGATTTTTATGAGATAGGATGTTAGTGCTATCAGTCTGTAGTTCTTTGCAATTGTTTTACTGGCACCTTTGTAGAGTGGGGCTATGTCTGTTGTTTTCAATGAGTGTAGGATGACTCCTGTGTCCATGCTCCCTCTCCATTTCTAGAATGCTGAAGGCATGTGACACGGACTTCTTGCAGTTCTTGATGAACACGGAGTTCCATGAGTCTGAACCTGCGGTAGAGTGCATGGGCATGTCATTTATTGCCTTTTCAAAGTCTTTTGGTGTTAGGATAATATCAGAGATTTTTGAGATGACCACATTCTGGGTTTCGGTCATAAAGAATTCATTTAGATTGTTGACCCTTAGTCTGGGTAACGGCTCGCTGAACACTGAGTCGTATTGGGACTTTAGTATCTTACTCATTTCTTGGAGTAAGAGGCCCAATACTAGAAGTTGTTTTATCCTTAGATTTGGCATAAGAAAAAAAGTTTTTTTTTTTTTTCAATTTCCTTTATGGCTCTTAGTTCTTCCTGAGATTCTTCCTGGGAAATAGTGGTAGCGGCACAAGAGACAGAAAGGGAAGTGAAGCAAGTTAAGTAGTAGTAGTAGTAGTAGTAGTAGTAGTTGTTGTTGTTGTAGTAGTAGTAGATTAGTAATCGAAGTAAAAGTTAAATCTAAGGATAAGAAAAAGCAGCCTTGTAAGAGAGTTAATGGCTGACGAGAGTGCAACCAAACACTCAGAGATGGGGGAAGGAAACTGAAGGACAGAATACACCTAGACAGAGGTAAAGAAGACATTGAAAATATCGGAAAGGAGAAGAGGTAGGTAGAAGAAAGGAAAAAAGATCAAATCAAGTCACGAGTGTTCTGAAATCTACAGCATTTGGCAATGCCGTCTTGTTGAAGCATCCATAATACACACCTTTCCTAATATGAATCGTAGTCCTGGATTTGTCACTGTAGATGCCTTCCTCTCTCATTACATTTTCAAATGCTCCAAACGTTAGAACACTTGTGACTTCACCTTATCTTTTCTACTCCTCTCCCTACCTCATCACGATTTCTGTATTTTCTTTGTCCCCTTTATTCTGCCCAGGTGTGTTTTGTCCTTCAGATTTTTTTCACTGTGTTTTTGGTCCCATCCTCGTGGGCCATTAGTTCTCCTGCAGTGTTCCATTTTCTTGTCCTTAGACTTACTCAACTTCTGCTTCTACTACTACTACTACTACTACTACTACTACTACTACTACTACCACTACTACTACTACCACTACTACTATTACTACTATTATTATTATTATTATTATTATTATTATTATTATTAATACCAGCATTATCTCTACCACAATTTCTCCACTTCTTTCTTCCTCTCTTTGTCCCGTACTTGTCCTCCGCTCCTATATATATACTGGCTCCTTTATCTTCGTGTGTTAGTGTGATTGTCATGTTGTTATGTCCCTTATTACTTTGATAGTAAGGTTCTCACTACATGTTCTAGTGTGGGGTAGCTTTTTACTTAATGGCCTAATCTGTCTAGGATAATACTTACATCATGACTGATCATCCTCAGTGTCTCTGATATCCTTTCACCAACCCTCTTCACAGGTTATTTAAACTACTACTATAAAAATATAACTGTATTCTAAATAGATATGTACAGAATATACAATTACAGTACTCACATATTCAAAACATAAGCCTGCACACCCCTTAGCTGTTCTTCTAAGACAGCCCACATGGTGGATCTGGACAAATTGCCCTTCTTTCTTCTGGACTAATCTCTGGGCTAACCAGTGTTTTGACACACTTTAGTCACCCTGGGTATGGTGGCCACAACTTAAGTTATAAAAGCTCACCCCTGTGGCACACATAATGCCCAAAAAATAGAAAGAAGGACCCAGAGGTCCTACCAGCTTGAAGTCCACCAAGAGAGAGAGAGAGAGAGAGGGAGGAGCCTAGCTAAGCTCCTCCCACACCCACCAAAAAACGAAAGACTGTTGCCAAGCACAATTCTCTAGTTACCACAGTTCTACCACACCTTATTTTACTGTTACAAAAAGAAATACAACTTTATAAACTACTTGTTTAAATTGTGTGTGTGTGTCTATAGTATAACCTATTATATTGAGAAAAAACAGGCTTGACTCAACTGCCTTACAGCCATAAGAGTGATCTGCCCTTATGACATTTAGAGCTAAGTCCCCATCAATTCAATATAATTAGGTATTCCAGAGTAACTGTTACTTATATACATCAATGTGTGTTGGGTCCCATAGTCCCATAACAGTGACTAACCAATGGTCCAATCATAAGCTTCTTTTTCCTATGTGCGGGTTATTTGTGTATTATTCCAGTCACGGAATTGTGCCATTTTGTTCTTTGCTCTTTATGCATGTCTTTCCTCTTTTTGTTTCCCCGCCTTCCTTCGTCCTCTTCATACAAGTAGTTGCTACTTTTCATCAAATACGTTCTTGCTGGATCAACGATTATTTTCTGACTGTGCTCTTACTGTGTGACTGAAACAAGTTGTGTTCCCGCTACCGTTACAACAGAACTATCGACTCGTTCCTAGCTTTCAAACCGACGTGGGTGTCTATCCATCATGTTATGCGAATTGTGAAACTTACTTCTTGGCTAGCTTACGTGTCTCCTGAAAATTCCACTACTTATATGTGTGCAGATTGCAAGAAGATACAGAAGTTCATTGTTAAGTACATTCCAGACCCCCTTCCAGTTCTCACGGTTCCAGGTGATAGGGTTGCAGACTCTGTTGGGGTTGCTACTGTAATTGGGCATCACCTTGTCTATGAATCCCAAGGGCTACATCTCTCCCGTTCATTTCTTTCCTTTAAACAAGAGAGGGAGTCAGTACCTCTGGATTTTACTTTTTACATTGCAAGATGCCCTTCAGGATCTGAGAATTTGTGTCAATACTTTTCACGTGCCAACTGACAGTAGTTGGGTCAGATGAACCAACTGACAGTAGCTAGATCTGATGACATTAATGTCAGTTTGCTTCATTATTAACAACCAACGGAGCTCGTAGTCCTCTTAAGCTTTTTCAGTCTCATATAGTCCCAAAGGGTTCTCCTCCTTTATTGGAAAGCTACCGTTATCCTGCCTTTTCATAATCCAGATACTGTCGGCTATAACAACTCTCGTTACACACATCTTGTTTTTACTAGTGTAGTATGTAAGTTGTTAGAACGCTTGGTTAACAAATCTTTGGTATGGTACCTGGTGACTATCGACGCCTTAATCCACTGGGATACCTACGTTCCAAGTACTTTCGCTAACAATCTGCCCGATATTGTAGTCTTTCATTTATCCCGAAGAAGGTTATGGTATAACTTGGCGCTACGTAATCTTGGCCTAAGCCCATTCCTTGGGCCTCCTAGGAATTTTACAGCTTTTTCTCGGGGATTTCTTGTCGAAAAGGCATTTCTGCGATCAGGTAAATAACTTTTTACCTTCGTCCAGAATAAAGAAGCCATTCTTGACGTTGCCACTGTTATCCCATCCGATATTTGGTCGTTTCTTCATGTCGATGATTTTGCTATAGTTTGTGTTAGCCGTAATTGTCATCCTGTAGCGGCCTTTTTTTTAGAATGTCATTGATTGCGCTTCCCACCAGGCCACCATTCATGGGTTTAAATATTTCGTTGTCAAAACAAATCAGATTTTTATCACAGGTGCTCTGTTATCCCCTATACTGTTCTACACCTCTATGGTTCATGTATCCCTGAGCAAGATGCGATTAATATTCTCGGTGTTCTGTTTGGTCGCTGAATGTCCTGAAAGCCTCTCATAATCTCCCTGAAAGCTGTTTGTCATTGCTGCCTGAACCTCCTTAAAGCTGCAACTCATCTTTCTTGAGGGCTGATAAACAAACCCTTCTTCGACTTTATTCAGTCCTAATCTTATGTAAACTAGACTCCTGTGACAATTATTTTCTTCAGATTCCCTTAAAACTTTGAACTTGATCTCATCATCAAAGGTTATATTTGTATCTCAGGGCTGAGTCAAGAGTCTACTGTATGTAGAGAGACGAATACCCTATCTTTGTAATAGCGTCGTGTCTATTGTCTCCTTTATTCTACGACCATCACGATCCTTCTACCTATAGAAAGTGACGGATATTTGTATGGTTAATATGTTTAATCGTCGTCCCTATTTATTACGACCCTTTTGTCTCTGTATAAACTCTGTTGGCTTCCCTTCATTTACCTCCCCTATACTTTCACCCTTCATCTTAGTTTCCTCCTCGTTCCTTGGGAGGTTCCAATAATTCTTGTTTGTTCCTCCAGACTTCCTTCTGCGAAAACTTACTTGTCTGCTCTAACTTCACTCTCGCTCTTATATTGATCATTTACAGTCTCATTCTCATGCTACTGCAGTGTACACTGATGTTTCTGAATCCTCTGATTCAGAACCATCCAAGGTCATTTACTAGAATCGGCCAGTATTTTCACAGCCTACTTAAGTATAGTTCTCACCGCTACGATACACATTGCGTCAGTGTTTGCCTCTTCTATAATAGAGGGTCCTGATTCCCATAGTGCATTACATGCTCTCTAGAAATGTGACTCCCCTCATTCTATCGTGTTTCGTATTTAACTTTGGCTATGCAGTATTTCTAGCAAACCCGTAGATGTCGTTTGGTCCTTGGACATGTTGATATTAGGGGCAACGAGGAAGGAGACTCCATCACTTGGTCAGTTGTTCATGACCTCCCAATTTTCCACAGAGGTATTCCTTTCTCGGAGTACTTTTCAGTGATCTCTCGACAACTCTGCAACAGGTAGCAACAACTTTGGTCTTAGTTGAACCACAACAAATTGTTTTCTGTCTGACCACTTTAAGATTCTCACCATCTTCCCACCAATGTCGTTTTTGGGAGACAACATTCTCTATTATGCGTTGGCCACACACCTCACCCACAGACACATTATGGAAAAATGCCCAGTAACGTTCTGCAAGGACAGTCAGATGGGCAGCAGGATTCACCTCTGACGTCTCAACCTATTTATTATATGTGACTTCCTCACTGAAAGTCTCGCCTTTGACTTAATGGAAACTTACCTATTGCAACAACTTTGATGCATATTGTTGCTCTTTCACTCTCATCCCCCACTTACCCCTAACCTTTGTAGGTGAGAGTCTCCTTCGACCAGAGATTAGTGTTTGTGAATATTTCGCCTGTTCTGCGAATTCTAAACATTGTAAAAATCTCTCGTTGTTTGATGCATGCAGAGGATGAGATGAAATAACTAACACCACATGCCTGAATGCTGGCTGCCTTGGATCTAGCGTTGGCTGGTCGCCAAGGTATTGGTCCAGTGTGGTATGATGATTAAAGCACTGCGTATCTTGTCCCAAGATTCGTACGTTCGAGTCTCCTTCGACCAGATATATATATATATATATATATATATATATATATATATATATATATATATATATATATATATATATATATATATATATATATATACAACAAGGATCTATCTTTTCACCAATCTTCAACACCAAGGCCAATTTTGTCAAGATACAACACTTGCCCCCATATCAAGAAAAGCGAGAACACAGTTTCTATGCCACAAGACGGGCAGCAAACAGTAACTACACTCTGTATCCTTCTCACTATCCCTATCGGAGACCATTCAGCACAATAATATGATTGAAATTAAGTTAACTGACCAAATGAAATCACTGACCAACAGCCGGTTCGAACTTCATCCTGTTCAATACATGTTTCATAACAAGAAACTATAAAGGTATTGCTGGGGATGTCTCTTAAGTTAGCTATGGGAGGTAAAAGCTGTTAGCTAGTAAATGAAGGAGCTCTTTAACCCTGTTAAAGCCCTTGTGAAGGCATTCTCAGCCCTGTAACAACTTCAGACAGTATTACCATGGCTGGCTCCTCCTCAGGAAAATTAATGAATAGAAAAAGAAATAATTCACAAAGATAAACACTTTATTATTTATTAATGCAAAGATAAAACATTGAAATATGAAGGTGTATCCTACTTTAAAGAAAAATGAAAAATGAAATGGAAAAATGACATTTGAATTCAACGCTAATATGTACAGTTATACTGGGGTGTCTGGTTGAGGTTGACACCGTCTTGTAGAAATTGTAGCCGTTGCTGATGATGTGGGGGGGAGGGGGGTCACAGGTGTTGGTGACAACCCAACGACTAGTTCTTCACAGAGTCTATAGCCTTGAATAGTCAGTCCAGATGACAGGAACGCAGGTTCTTTACCACTGCAAAGATGAGGGGTAGTGTCCTGTACAATTAATCAGGTAGGTAGATCATAAATGACGTCTCATGGGCTGTTTCAGTCCGTCTCCTTCAACACTTCTCGTTGGTTGGCAGGTGACCCGATCTGTCATTCCAAGCTGGAAAGAGAGACAGGTTACCCACTGCTTAAGAAATCACTCTCCATGATAAGTGTAAGATACTTAAAAAAGGTAGTGATTATCAAAAAGTCTTATGTGGAGCTTAAAACTGAAAGGACAATGTTTAAAAAGTGAAGCTTTCAACCAATATCCACTAGAATAGGAGCAGAGGCTTTTACTTACAGTTGTGCTGGGAGCTGTGAGTCAAGTGATTACTGTTTGGCCGTCACCTTTCGGGGTGGAGAAAGAGGGGGGAGGAGGGGATAGCGGGAGCTAGACTGACCCTACCTTAACAAGCAGCCGGCAATCAAACTATCATCACCATATACTCGCTCGCTACTCCTATCTGTTGAACTTTTCCCTCACAGCCCTTGTATAAATATAGGAAAAAAATAGCAAATCAAAGATCAGTAGAGAAAGAGAAGTATCAGTAGGAGAAAAGAAAGAGTGGGGAAATGTAGAATGAAAGAGCGAGAGAAAGTGTGCAAGTTGAAAAGCAGCGAAAATAAGGAGAACAAGTGTGTGAGAGAGTGGAAAAGTTAGCAAGGGGAATGAAAAAAACAGTGAGATGTAAAGGAAGACGATAATAATGAAAGAGAAAGAAAACAAAAGAGCCGGAAATAGCAAGAGGCCGAAAGAAAACAAAAAGGCACGAGAGATAGAGAGAGAGAGTGAGAGTACGTATATGATCGAGAAAGAATGAGCAAGGGAATGTGAACCAGTGATAAAGAAGAGTGTTAACGATAGAACAAGAAGCACTGTTAACTAGACATTATCCATCATGTCAGAACAAGAGGAAAAGCAAAGATCTGAGAGAGTGAAAGCCAGAAAAGCTTTAGTGAAAACAAAATCAAATCAGCATAGGTTAAATACCGAAACTGAGAGAGCAAAATGAGAGATCAACAATGAGAGTGAGAAAGAACTGAAAGTGACAGAAGGAAAGTAAAAAAGTGAAAGCATAACATCGACATAGAGAACAAGGCAGCGCGAAAGAGAACTGGTGAAGAGAAACACAAAGGAGCCATGATTTTGCGTCAGTGACATAGTTGAGGGTTAACAATTGTGACCCCCATGACCCCCATGGCCCCATGACCCCATGACCCCTCGGAGTGGAAAAGTGAGCAATGATCATCCCATTCACTGCACACTTTCGTATTCATGAATCGTCCGGTTTTTACTGCCATCCCAATTATTGCCCATGAATATTCTCACTACTCAATTATACATTTTTTTTTTTAAATACAGCTATTTTTTTGAAGGTTCGGGTTTTGTAGCATTACGAACAATACGAGATAGATTAACATTGTAATAATATACATATTATTAGCAATGTAAGTTTTTTTATAATGTAATTTATTTACTATTTATTTAATAACAACTCGGCCGTTTCCCACCGAGGAAGGGTGACCCAAAAAGAGAAGAACCACTTTCATCATCATTCACTCCGTCACTGTCTTGCAAGAAGCGTGATAACACTACAGTTAAAATACCGCAAAATATCAACACACCTCCTTCAGAGTGCAGGTTAAGTACTTCCCACCTCCAGGACTCAAGTCTGGCTAATCAGTTTTCCCCGAATCCCTTCATAAACACTACTTGACTCTTACTCCAAGAGCACTTCAAGTCAAAAAGCATTCGTCTCCACTCCTATCTAGCACGCTCACACACGCTTGCTGAAAGCACAAGCCCTTTCCACACAAAACCTCCATCCAACTTTTCCTAGGACGACCCCTACCCTGCCTTTGTTCCATCTTCTATAATTGTCCGAACCACCTCAATAACCTTTACTCTACCCTCTGGATAATACTTTAAGAAATTCCGCACCTTCTAATCTCCAAGCCACTGATTCTCTGCAATATAGTCACACTGCACATTGCTTTCGTACACTACATCTCCACTGCCTCCAGCCTTCTCCTTGTTCCAACATTCGCCACCAATAATTCACACCACTATAAGAGCACTGGTACCACTATTCATTCGTATATTCCCCTCTTTGGAATAACGTTCTTTGTCTTCACAGACTCCTTAGTGCACCACTCACCCTCAAGAACTCTATGATTAACGTCGTGTTTCATAGACCCATCTGCTGACAGGTCCACTCCCATATATCTGAATACATTTACTTCCTCGTTACTCCCGCTTATTTCCCTATAATTTTTATTTTCTCCTTTGTCCCCTTTTCCTGTATACAAAGGAACTGTACATGTACTCAGCCAATCCCTAGGTACCTTCCCCTCTTTGTTATATTTATTAATACAAGACACGCCACGGGGGATGGATATCTTCTGCTCAAGTACTTTCACACATCTCCCGTCCGTCATCTGGAGATATGCAATGTTCCAAGGTTATCAACAGTAGAAATGAGGGAAAGTTAGCGTGGTGACACCATTCAGCTTCTCTCACAAAATGAGAGGCACCAATCAGTCAAGCAAACTAACACCCAATCACCCACCCACCTCACCCCTCACCCCACCCCTCATCAGGTAAGAGATATAATAGACAGCTCATAATTTTATCTAAATCGCCATCAACAGGTCATTTGTTACAAGAGATTACATTGCACTAGTGGATAATACACACAAAAAACAATTGTATTATGTGCAAACGTTCTAGAGTCAAATGTGCTCATTTGTCAGCTTAAAATAGCGTAGATCTCAGGAGGATTATATAATGTTCGGAAGTATTCATATATTCCTAAATGCTGCCTACCGATATCGTCACCATCAATTATTATGTCTGTACCTTGTTGACTCGTGAATCTTCCATAGTATTCCGGTTATTCTTTAAGCCCTAATAACCAGATAATTCATACATTTTCAGATTATCCTTTATTACCACGTAACAGCCTAATTCTTTTGGGTTGAAATCACCCTGTTGCAATTGCCGATTGCATCAGCTGTACCGAAATAGGTTTACCAATACTGGTTATATGTTATACCGAACGTGCTGCAAACACTGACTGCAGCCACTTAACCTCGTGTACCTGTAACCGAACATTACCTGTATGTCGCTGTAGTAAAATGGGTTTAGTCATAATGGTTATATATTATACCTTAGAGCAGGGCACGTTCACGACTGAAGATGAGCAGAGGTACAGAGAACATTGGTTTAACGTCACTATATCCTCACGAGGCTCCTCGGCATCATGAGCAATTCTGTGACTTTGTATAATACTGTTGCATAAGGCTATGACATGTGAAAGTATTTGAGCTGAAGATTTCCATCTCTTGCGTGGTTAAGATCACCTGTGTGATCTTAACCACGCACATTTATTAAACATTTATTAAACAAAAGCACCAACCATTCCAATACTATATCCCCGCCTGCTTTTAACATTTCTGTCTTTATCCCATCAATCCCAGTTGCTTTACCCCCTTTCATTCTACTCACTGCCTCACGCACTTCGTCCACACTCACCACTAGCTCTTCCTACATGATGTTATACCTCCCTGCCCAGCGCACGAAATCACAGCTTCCCTATCGTTATCAACATTTAACAATTCCTCAATATGTTCCCTCCATTTTCCCGATGCTTACAGCTCCCCAATTAATAACTCTCCTCTCCAATTCTTAACTGTCAAATCCATTTTCATAACTTAATGCTCTCATTTCACATTTTTTCCTTATTCACGGCAAAATTTGTTGATAGCATCTCATATACTCTGTCGTTTTCTCTCCTTTTACATTCCTTCACCTCTCTCTTAACCTCTCTTTTATTCTCCATATACTCCTCTCTCGTTGCACCACTTCTATTTTACAAAAACCTCTCATATGCTAACTCTTTCTCTCTTACTACTCTCTTTATCTCATCATTCCACCAGTCGCTCTTCTTCCCTCCTGCACCCACTTTCCTGTAACCACAAACTTCTCCTGAACACTAACACTACTTTCTTAAATCTACCCCATACCTCTTCAACCTCATTGCCTATACTCCCACTAACCCATCTTTCTCCCAATTGGTGTTTATATCTTAAACTGTCTCTTCCTCTAGTTTATAAGCCTTTACCTCTTACCTGCTGTTGCCATTCTCATTGTTTCCTCTCCACCTTTTACTCTCACTGTAGCTACAACTAAGAAATGATATGATATATCTGTGGCCTCTCTATATATATTCACATCCTGAGGTCTACCCATCAGTCTTTTATGTACCAATACATAGTCTAATAAAGTACTGTCATTATGCTCTATTTTATATCTTGTTTATTTATTTATCCATTTATTCTTAAAATATGTATTACCTATTACCAAACCGCTTTTTATACAAAGTTCAATCAAAGACCTCATTGTCATTTACACTTGGCACCCCAAACTTACCTACCAGATCCTCTATAACCGCTTCCCCTTACTTTGGCATTCTTGTCTCCCACCACCACTACTCCCTCACTTGGTTCAGAACCTGTCAAAAACTAGGTTGACATCTCTTTTTTTTTCTTCTCTCTTTTTTTACACAAGGTATGACAAGGTTAGGTTAAGGATTCCTAACTTAATTGACAAGTTAAGGATTCCTAACTTTATTGACAAGTTAAGGATTCCTTACTTTATTGACAAGTTAAGGATTCCTTACTTTACTGACAAGCTATTTACAAGTTAAGGAGTCCTACCTTTATTGACAAGCTAAGAGCTGTTACCTACATAAGCTCATTTAAAAACCCTTGTCAATTGTTATGAAACATGCAAGTAGGGAACAGAATGAAATTGGAGTCATCTGTGGACCAGCAATTTCACTGGATCAGCTGACTTTATTTCGTTGATATCATTATGTTGTACGAATATGTTGCAAACTAGAGTCATCCAAGAAATAAATGATCTCAGATGTAGTGATGTCAGAGTGAAGTTGCTGCTTTCTGCTTGTCTAGTGATGTAGAAGCTCGCTTCTCTCTGTCCTCTGAGTGGAGCCAATTATGATGCTTTAACAATGTTGGCTATATACATAACAGTAAGGCCGCCCACATCCCTCCTGTGTTGAAGGCTCTGCTGAAATAATAGCTCTATCCAGGATGGTTCCAGGCGAGAGATGAGACATCTTGCTTTGTTCTCTATTCTGTCAAGAAGTTGCAGATGAGATGGAGGGCAGGCAATCCAAGAAAGTGGAGCATACTCCAGGTGTGAGCGTACTTGTGCCTTGTACATAATCTTACAACCTCTACTGTGAAGCAGACGCGAGATACATCGAAGTGTAGTAAGCTCCAGGCCGCCTTGTTTGCCAAATTTAGATTATTATTTATTATAATCAAAAAGAAGCGCTAAGCCACGCCAGGTTTAGAACGTGGTTCTTCATGGTCAGTTTGGAGTCGATTTTCACCCCAAGGATATCAACTCCCTCCCCCGGTAAAAACACTCATACTTAACACTGCGCGAGCATTACCATCATGGTGCCTAGAGACCATTATCATTTCTGGTTTCTCAGGAGCAAATGTTACTTGCCATCGATTTCCCCAAGATGATATAGTTGTAAGCTGGTGAGTGATGTAGCCTAAAGCAAGCAGCTGGCATTTCCTCTCTTGGATAAGTAAAAGTTAGTGTGCAGTCATCTGTATATGCAGATGTCTTGCTGACTGACTCTGTCCCACTGGTAACTACCGTAGAGATCTACCTTGAAGGTAATCACTAAGGAGATACAGAGTACAGCCTGCAATTCCCAGTGCTTGCAGTTTTAGCAAGAGTCCCTGGTGCCATACTGGGTCGAAAGCACCAGCAATATCCAGTGCTACTACACAGGTTTCATTTAGTCTCTGGTGCCACTTAGCAGAGAAGTTAACAATAGATCAGTGGCAGAGTAATCTTTTCTGAAGCCGTATTGACGGTAACAAAGTGGTGATCGAAAAACTCTGTCATTTGCAGTGAGATTATGGTCTCAGGGATCTTGCCAGTGATTGACAGGAGTGACACTGGTCTGTAATTAATGATTTCTGCTCTGCTCTTCTAGTTAGAAGTGCTGCTAGCTGGTCACCAATCTTGGGCTCAACTTATTTGGGCCCACAGCTTTTTCTTTGTCCAGCGATTTAAGAAGATACACTTCCTCCTGCCTTATTGTCACCACTGACAGTTTTGACACAGTTCTTGCAGCTACCCAAGGAGGGTCTCTCACTAGATCAGAAACTTATATCTTGCCAGCAAAGTGTTCGGCAAAGAGGTACGCTTTCTCCTGACTGCTAGTAGAGGTGGTCCCATCCTGTCCATTCAGAGGTGGAATGAGTTCGTCAAACTGATAACCTTGTCTGTCCTTGACCAAGGACCACCAGGTTTTGGAGCCCACTCTACCTGACGCCAGCTTTCTTTTTGTGTCAGCCTCCCATATAGAAATGGCCGATTTTTTTCTCTTATACCTTCTCCATGCCTTGTACTTAGCAGTAGCAGTCTCTCTCTCTCTCTCTCTCTCTCTCTCTCTCTCTCTCTCTCTCTCTCTTCCTCTCTTCTCCAGGTAAACACTTATTATAACCCACTTTTCTTATCCCATCCTTATTTTAATCCACATAATCCTTGAATTTATGCATTCATATTGCCTCATTTCCTTCCATAACTTATCCTTCAACATTATTACAACCCTTTCCTTAGCTCTAAATCTCTTATCCAATTTATTTCTCCAAACCGAAACTTTCCTAACCTCTTTCAGCTTTCTTTTGCTTAGAGTTAGGACATCCAACTTCTTTTCATTCACAACATTGGCATTGATCTATTCCTAATCATCTGCACTTAGACAGGAATGCGTTATGTCACAATGGTTATTTAATATATGTATAGAAGGGCTTGAAAGAGAAGTGAATATTGGGGTGTTGGGGGAGAGGTGAGGGATTGGGAGATAAAGAATCGAAGACAAAGTTGGAATTGTCACAGATGCTTTTCCTAATGACACTGTGCTTTTGGAAGATTCTGAACAGGAGTTGAAATGGTTGGTGGACAAATTTGGTAGGGTATGTGAAAGGGGGGAAATTGAAAGTGAACATAGGAAAGAGCAAAGTGATTAGGGCAACAAAATATTTAGGCAATTATATACCGACTATCAGATTGGAGGGAAGGAGTATGGAATAAGTGAATGTGTCCAGATAATTGGGAGTTTGAATTGTCAGCGAATGGGTTCATGAAAAACGAGATGAAACAGCTGACGAAGGAGGAAAGGGTGAGCGGTGTACGAGGCACATATGATGACAGCTCTTTTGTGCTGGTATGAAGAATGGGTTGCGAATATTGCAGCAAAGAGAAGACTGGAGGCAGTGGAAATGTCATGTCCGAGGGCAATCTGTGATGTGAATATTATGCAGACAATTTGTAGCTTGAAAATTTGGAGGTGTGAGATTATTAAAAGTATTATCCACAGGGCTGAAGAAGGGTTGTTGAGGTTGTTTGGACATTAGAAAGGACAGGGGAAATTTGGATGACTTGGAAGGCGTATGAATATGCAGTGGAGAGAAGATGGCGTAGGGGTCGTCCTAGGAAAGGTTGGAGGGAGAGGGTAAAGAAGGTTCTTTGTTCGAAGGACTTGGACTTCCAGTAAACGTGTGTGATCGTTTTAAGAGTGGAGACAACTGGTTTTTATGACGTAACGTGCTGTTGGAGAGTTAGCAAAGTAACATTTATAATGGGATTCAGGGAGACTGGTTAAGCGGTCTTCTTGAGGCCTGGAGACTGGAAGTACATTGCCTATACTCTGAAGGAAGTAGTATCGGCGCCCCTCTGGCAAGACAGTGATGGAGCAAGTGTGGGTATAGTGTTTCTTCTTTTTTGGGGCCACTCTGCCTTTGTGGGAAACTGCTTGTGTGTTATAAACAATGTTACGGATAATATGATTCCAAAATTTTGGTTGACACAGATGCCTATTGCATAATTTTCGGCCGACATTGATGCTTTTATTGCACATTTTTTGTAATTATGATGACTGTGTTATATATATATATATATATATATATATATATATATATATATATATATATATATATATATATATATATATATATATATATATATATATATATATATATATATATATATATATATATATATATATATATATATATGAGGGAATGCTTGTTGAGTAATGAATATTAGATAACACAGGAATGTAAAAACTGAATAAACATAATATCTCATTACTTGACCTCTGTGTTAATTACTGGTTGCCAGAAGCACTTACCAGTGAGTAGCTCTGACGATCCTGAAGTCGAGTGTTAACGCTGATAATTTTCAGCCCATGTGTAATATTAAATGTGTAAGAAGTGAGAAACAACACCTCAGGTGAACCACAACACCTCAGGTGAGCCACAACATCTCAGGTGAGCCGCAGCATCTAAGGTGAGCCTCAACATCTCAGGTGAGTCTCAACACCTCAGGTGAGCCTCAGCACCTCAGGTGAGCCACAACACCTCAGGTGAGCCACAACACCTCAGGTGAGCCACAACATCTCAGATGAGCCACAACACCTGAGGTGAGCCACAACATCTCAGGTAAGCCTCGACACCTCAGGTGAGCCACAACACCTCGGGTGATCCACAACATCTCAGGTGAGTCTCAACACCTCAGGTGAGCCACAACATCTCAGGTAAACCTCGACACCTCAGGTGAGCCACAACATCTCAGGTGAGCCACAACACCTCAGGTGAGCCACAACATCTCAGATAAGCCTCGACACCTCAGGTGAGCCACAACACCTCGGGTGATCCACAACATCTCAGGTGAGTCTCAACACCTCAGGTGAGCCACAACATCTCAGATAAACCTCGACACCTCAGGTGAGCCACAACACCTCAGGTGAGCCGCAACACCTCAGGTGAGCCACAACATCTCAGGTGAGCCACAACACGTCAGGTGAGCCACAACATCTCAGGTAAATCTCGACACCTCAGGTGAGCCACAACACCTCGGGTGATCCACAACATCTCAGGTGAGCCACAACATCTCAGATAAACCTCGATACCTCAGGTGAGCCACAACACCTCAGGTGAGCCACAATACCTCAGGTGAGCCACAACATCTCAGGTAAACTTTGACGCCTCAGGTAAGCCACAACACCTCAGGTGAGCCACAACATCTCAGGTAAACCTCGACACCTCAGGTGAGCCACAACACCTCGGGTGATCCACAACATCTCAGGTGAGCCACAACATCTCAGATAAACCTCGATACCTCAGGTGAGCCACAACACCTCAGGTGAGCCACAACACCTCAGGTGAGCCACAACACCTCAGGTGAGCCACAACACCTCAGGTGAGCCACAACAGCACAGTTTAGACATATCTCATTTAAGACTATAACACAGGTGAGAGACATCGCAGGTAAGACTATAACACAGGTGAGACATATCAGTTAAAACTATAACACACGTGGGACACATCTCAGTTAAGGCTACAACACAGGTGAGACACATCCCAGGTAAGACTATAACACAGGTGAGACACATCTCAGTTAACACTATAACACAGGTGAGACACATCTAAGTTAAGGCTACAACACAGGTGAGACATCCCAGGTAAGACTAACACAGGTGAGACACATCTCAGATAAGACTATAACACAGGTGAGATACATCTCAGATAAGACTATAACACAGGTGAGAAACATCTCAGATAAGACTATAACACAAGTGAGACACAAGTATCATAATCACCGGTGTAACACACCTCCCACGTCTGCTCGTGCCTGATTAATGTCACTGAGTTTACCATGTGTGCCTTCCTCCCCCGCAGTCTACAAGACTGAAATCTTTCATTCTTATTACATTTTCCCTTCTCTCCCAGGTATCCTCCTCCATCATGTTCCCCTCCTTATTTAACATCTCTTACCCTTGTCCCGCTAACTCAGTCACATAATTAATCAGTTCCCTTATTCTTGCTGAAACAGTAAATGACCTAATGCCCATAATTTTCTCTTTCTCGATTAAACAATCTGAAGTAATTTTGTTGAAAAATAAACTGTTCATTTCTAATTCTTTTGAGAGAAACTGTGCTACAACACCCATTGAGTCCTCCATAAGACTGGTTCTTAGATGGAAATATCAGAGTTTATCTGGGTTCATACTTGTGTGCTGATGGTTCCCAAACCTTCTTGTTAACCGTTGTACTGCTGACTAAAATTTATCAGAGACAGATATCAATGTTATACTATTATATGGGTTATATGCGATAGGCTTAGAGATTCTAAGGTGAATTATGTTGCCACTTGTTACAGAGTACTGTAAAAAAATATATAAAATAACGCTCCATGTTTGTCATTTTCCGTGTAGAATACTGAAAGTGGGCGTGTATTATTCCCTGTAAGCGAACGCATTTTATTCCTGTAAGTCAGGCAGTGGCCAGGACAGGAGCAGAGGAGAGGTGTGTTTAGTTCAGTACGACACGGGTGGTCACAGGGTGAAGTCATCATGTTTGGGCGGTAGTTTGAATAAGTAATTTTGATAAGTGTATCCTGTAGGTGTTTGTGTTTAAGTGCTCTCAGTTTTATTTGTAAAGCCCTAGTCTGCAGGGTCTTGTGTTTTTGGAGAGTATTTAACGTTTCCACTGTAGGCTATGTAGCCTGCAGAAGGATGGGGGGTGTTATGGAGCCTCCCTGTTCATAAATGTTCATTTATTTTGTTTAACTTATTAGTAGCAGTTTGTTAGTGAGTTAATGTGAACTGGAGTGTGGTGGATTTTGGAGTAGATTGTAAGTTGTATGTAAGTTACTATTACTAATATATGTATATTTTTGTATAGGTGAGTTCTTGTCCTTCCTTCCTAATAATAATTAATATTGTTTAATATACGAGTACATGCTAGCCCAAGGTTTGTTGTGTTTTCAGAGTAATTTTATAACCCCTAGACAACAGTGTTAGCAACCTTTATGAGCCAGGAACATTTTATAAGTTACAACATCAAAGTCGTAACACCACTTTATTCTTTACTATTGCAAGAAAGAAGAGTGAATGCAAAGTTTCGGAAGTTAAACAACCTCAAAATTGCCACATTCTTGTTTTTTCACCATAGACACTTTATTGCTACGTTCATGGTTCATTACTTTAAATGCAATATTGCTATATTCATGGTTCATTACCGTAAATGCAATATTGCTATATTCATGGTTCATTACCTTAAATGCAATATTGCTATATTCATGGTTCATTACCGTAAATGCAATATTGCTATATTCATGGTTCATTACCTTAAATGCAATATTGCTATATTCATGGTTCATTACCTTAAATGCAATATTGCTATATTCATGGTTCATTACCGTAAATGCAATATTGCTATATTCATGGTTCATTACCTTAAATGCAATATTGCTATATTCATGGTTCATTACCTTAAATGCAATATTGCTATATTCATGGTTCATTACCTTAAATGCAATATTGCTATATTCATGGTTCATTACCTTAAATGCAATATTGCTATATTCATGGTTCATTACTAAAGACTAAATTGTGTTCTTGTTTGGTTCATTAATATAACCACAAATTTAATGACGCAGTGAACTACTTATATAATCGCTTGAGAATGAGATAAGGAAGAAGATAAACAATAATAAACAACATATGTAATACAATCACATAATCTCGTTATACACAATTTTCACCACCACATGAATGTGACTATATGAAAAACAATAAATATTTCATCTTTGTTCCTATTTTGCTACAAATTTTAGTTCGTGTCCTGGAGACCCTTTGTTGCCCGTCTCTAATTTTTAATTATTTAAGTGTACAAGGCACAACCAAGCCATGCACTACCTTATTTTTTAAGACCTAAATGTTAAAGGTCGGGGTACACAGAGGTCTGGATTTGTTTTGTTAGATGTTTTTTCTGAAGGGAAATGTGTGTGTGTGTGTGTGTGAAACAAACAATTCCACGGGCGGGGTTAGAACCCGCGATTCTAACCGCGGGTTCTAACCCCGCCCGTGGTGTGGTTTGTTGCAATCGTGTCATTACGATTTCGTGAGTCGTGAGTCGTGCGTGTGCGTGTGCGTGTGCGTGTGCGTGTGCGTGTGCGTATGCGTGTGTCTCCCTGGCAACTTTCGAATTATTTAGTAAAGTACTTCAAGATTTGACTTTAAGAATAAAGGCAGCACTGCGCGCTTACCACAAACCCATAAAATCATCTTCAAGAACAGCTGAGGAGATTTCAGTATCAGAACATTGTCTGATAATTTATTACTATCATTGTTATTACACACCCGTACCTTCATATGTACACATACATGCATATACACATACATACATACAACAACACGCACACACACACTCACGTCTACAGTTAATGGTCCTCAACAAATATGAATGTAGTCTTAAGGAACTTTGACAATATATGTAAGATCCTTCTTGAAGTATGCAACAAAACAATGTATTCCACACCTGAGAAAATGTATAAATAAGCTGGAAAAAGTGCAGAGGTATTTAATGAAATTAGTTCCAGAACTCTGGTAATAGCCATGAGTAAAGCTTAACGGAATTAAATCTAACTACACTGGAGAACAGAATAACTGGGAGGAGACATGATAACAGAGACAGTTTGAGAGGCGGAAAACTGAGATATGAAGAGGTTTTTCTTCAGTCTCTGAGTGGTCGGGGAAAGGAATGATCTCTACGAAGATGTGGTGGAGGCAGTTTCCATGCATAATTTCAAGAGCAGGTACGATAGAATCCACTAGGTTAAAAGGGAGTGACTCTGACAAGTGGCGGATCTAAGAGAGGCGGGGCTAGAAGCTAACACTCAACCCCTACAACCATATATAGGTTAATACAGCCGATGATACACTGCCATATGATGTTTATTAACTAGATGTTTTTCCGTCGTTGCGTGATCCGAGAAAGGGATCCCCGTGTTCTATAATCCCAGCCGCCTCTACCTCAAAGCTCGTAAAAGAAATACTGAAGCATCACCATAACATTCCAGTGCAACAAAATATAACTATGTATGTGTGTGTATGTTTCTGCGTAATGAAATAATCGACACTCAGAAATAATCAACGTGGCAGGATAGAAGGTGATCAGATGCGACACTCAGAAATAATCAACGTGGCAGGATAGAAGGTGATCAGATGCGACACTCAGAAATAATCAACGTGGCAGGATAGAAGGTGATCAGATGCGACACTCAGAAATAATCAACGTGGCAGGATAGAAGGTGATCAGATGCGACACTCAGAAATAATCAACGTGGCAGGATAGAAGGTGATCAGATGCAACACTCAGAAATAATCGACGTGGCAGGATAGAAGGTGATCAGATGCGACACTCAGAAATAATCAACGTGGCAGGATAGAAGGTGATCAGATGCGACACTCAGAAATAATCAACGTGGCAGGATAGAAGGTGATCAGATGCGACACTCAGAAATAATCAACGTGGCAGGATAGAAGGTGATCAGATGCGACACTCAGAAATAATCAACGTGGCAGGATAGAAGGTGATCAGATGCGACACTCAGAAATAATCAACGTGGCAGGATAGAAGGTGATCAGATGCGACACTCAGAAATAATAGCAGAAAAAAAAAATTTAAATTTTACAATTTCTTCCGAGAAAGTGCAAATTGGAATCTACAAAAGTCAAAATTATTCCAGACTTAATGCAGAACTGAACAGCTTTTAAAAAAGCAAGTAAAGTTTATTGTAAGCTTAGTGTACATAACATAAAAATCTTTAACAATGGTGTAAAGGGAACAACATAGACGTGTAGGCACATAAAGCAACATTAAGTTCATATAACCGAGGAGAACTAAATAAATCAAACACTGACTTATTTGTTGATGAGAAGAGACATTCTCCAGTTACTTCACAGTAACTATTTTGATTTAGGAGGATCAGAAAAAGGAATGTTTTCAAGCCATTTCACAGAATCCAACAAAATTGGCGCCTACACAGCCAGCACCCATGAAATGTTCCATCTATTTCATACAATGTATCAACCAATAAGGACCTAGGCTACTCACAATTATATTTTAATCAGAGGAAGGCACTGAAGCCTTAGGGGTCAAATAGGGTCTGTGGAATGGAAGACATTAAAATTCGATCCATGCATGGGAAGGATAAGTCCAGTTCCTTGGAAAAAAAGAGCCTCTCACCGGCAACATGGCAAAATAATGTAATAATATCAAATAATAGTATAACATCTGGGAATCAAAGCTGGCAAAAAGGTATGCAAATACCCTATTAATATACCAACTTTCTTCTGGGTGGGATAAACCAGTGATGAATTATTGAAGGTGATGATAGAAGCTTGTGTCCACCTATCACAAGGTAAGAAATATCTGGGAGTGACTTACGTAACATTACACATAGATCATCCACGAGTTCAAACACTCCAAGAATCTTGCGCAACTTACATTACTCAACCTTTGAAAATATGATGACAATCGAATACAACATTCTCAAGTAATAAACGAAAATTTGAGAGACTGCAGACGAAAATATTGCTGAGAATGTTCCGAAAAATAAATCTCTCCTCGTTAAACACAACAACATCACTAAACCAAGGATATTTTTTAGAGTTTTCTTTTCATATTTGCACTCCATTTAAAATTTTCTAAAATTCTGAAAAAAAAAATTACTTTGATTTAAAAAAAAATAAACTTTGATTAAATTTGCAAGAAGAAAAACTTTAAAATTAGCGCCCACACAGTTCAAAATTAATGCAAAGATATTGTAAAATATATTAGCATTTAAGGTTTGAAGCTGATCAGAAGAACCGTTCACTGGTTATTACCAGGAAAACAATTTGTTAAATAAAATTGACAAAATGATATTTATACATCTCAAGGTGAGTGATAAGCTGTAGTTTAATAAAGCCTTCCTGTGGTTGAAGTTTGAAGCCGATCAGAAAAGGCATTCTTCAGTAACCGATTTGATTCCAATGTCACCATTTTTTTAACTATTTCAGCAAAATTTCAAGTTTGCATCGATTTTTAGGAAATTTTCGGTGTAGCGGCCGTCAGCCGTGTAGCAGCCGTCAGCCGTGTAGCAGCCGTCAGCCGTGTAGCGGCCGTCAGCCGTCTTATATAAAAAACATCGTCAATAATATTTTAAAGGCAGTCAGATGAACCATTCTTTAATTATAGAATTAAAAAAAAATTAAATATCATTATTTCTTCAATAAAATTATCAAAGTGAGCCACATGGAGGGAGAGTTTTGTGCTCAGGAAACAACACCAGTGGTGAAAATGTGAAGCCGATCCGATGAGTCATTCTCAAGTTATGGCGAGGATTCATTCCAGCAATTACAAGTTTTTTACTATTTTACGGAAACGAAACATAATAATTGGTGTCCTGGGCCAGAGATGTGGTGTCCTGGGCCAGAGATGTGGTGTCCTGGGCCAGAGATGTGGTGTCCTGGGCCAGAGATGTGGTGTCCTGGGCCAGAGATGCATCAACCATTAAATATTGAAGCCGTTTAGAACAGGTAAACTGAATATTATTTACCGTATTATAGTTTAACAACAATAAAAATTCACACGACCTCAGAGTCAACATCGTCAAAACAGAATGTACACATTGAAGCTTCCGTACTGAAGGTTCTGTATCTTATTCCAGACATTCCAGGATGCTGGAAATGGACTCACCAACTTCTGTCATAGGCTAAGTCAACATACTAATTGTTCCATGAAGTTTGTCCTCGTTATTTTAAACACGTGTTATTATTATTATTATTATAATCAAAAAGAAGCGCTAAGCCACAAGGACTATACAGCTTAAACACGTGTTAAAAAAAAAAAAAAAAAAGAAAAAAAAAAAAAAAAAAAAAAATTAGAAGCCAAGTGATTGAGACATTCTCGAGTTATGAGCAAATGAAATGGGAAAATTGGAAGAAAAAATGAAAAATAAAGAAAAAATTAGGTAGACTCTTGAAGGTATCCCTGCGGGGATACCTAATTACTGATGAAATTAAAACAATGTTTTGAAAATATTTATAAATATAAAGGAAGGTGCATCTTAATCGCCTCCATTTCTTCACTTTACTTTCATTGTAGCTCATGTGACCCCAACAATAAAGTCTTACTTTTCTCAGTCAATTTAAAGACGATCGGGATATATCACATATGGATGATTAATATCTGTATGAAGATTACTCTGCACTGGACAACCTTCACAAAAGGGTTCGCTACTTATTTTTAATCTGTAATCAGTCGCTGCTTCTATGGTCATTATAGCCAATAAATACATTAAGAAAATGTATTTCGAGTGCTGTCTGATGCGAGGAAATTATCTTGATATTCCAGTTATCTTTGTCTTAATGGATGCTTTGTGACTCATTGTGCAAAGTGCCACATAAGTTGATAATGCAGTTATATACTATTAAAAATTTGAAGGGTATAAGTAGAGACCTTTATAACTCATCTGGAAACTTGTTTCAAAATTTCTTCCTCAAAAATTGTAAATTTGAACTAATTAAAACATTTCATTGAAACCAAGCTAGCTTAATAAGATTCATCCAACTAGGTATATTTCTACACCATAGGAAAGTTAGCACAGGCACCACTGTCACCACAAATGCAAGTTTTTACAGACGAATCTCCAGCTAGCGTGGCCGTGACGAACTCTAGCTCAAGTCCCCTCAAAGCAGTCAACATGACTCACGAAATCGTAATGACACGATTGCAAACAAACCATACCACGGGCGAGATTTGAACCCGCGGTCAGAGAGTCTCAAAACTCCAGACCATCGCGTTAGCCACTGGACCAGCTAGTCATGTTGACGGCTTTGAGGGGACTTGAGCTAGAGTTCGTCACGGCCACGCTAGCGGGAGATTCGTCAGTAAAAACTTGCATTTGTGGTCACAGTGGTGCCTATATTAACTTTCCTATGGTGTAGAAATACACCTAGTTGGAGGAATCTTAATAAACTAGCTGGTCCAGTGGCTAACGCGACGGTCTGGAGTTTTGAGACTCTCTGACCGCGGGTTCAAATCCCGCCCGTGTTATGGCTTGTTTACAATCATGTCATTACGATGTCATGAGTCAGTCTTGATTGTTTCTCTTCATTTTATGAATACATTTGCTCTAATGTTATTGTTGTTATTACCAATATTCTCATTACGATTATTATTGTTATTGTCACTAATGCCTATATAATAATTATAAGCTCTTTATTATTAACATTTTAGTGACATTATTATCATTATAATTACATGTCAACACATTTTTCATTATACCTTAAATTTCTGAGGAAGTTTTAAATCTTTGATGGATTCTCAACACTTAAGAAACTTGAGGTAAACTGAAATTATCAGTGGAAGATCATCTTAGCTCCATGTCCTTGGAACAAGAACGTTATACCCACAACTTTCTTACTACATACAAAATTCCTACTGAAAAAATTATATTTCAATATGTTTTTTTCACAAAAAAAAAAAAGTACAGTAACATTCTCTTTTTTTCTTATACCTTACACCTTCAACTGTACCGCAGCTTACACCTTCAACTGTACCGCAGCTTACACCTTCAACTGTACCGCAGCTTACACCTTCAACTGTACCGCAGCTTACACCTTCAACTGTACCGCAGCTTACACCTTCAACTGTACCGCAGCTTACACCTTCAACTGTACCGCAGCTTACACCTTCAACTGTACCGCAGCTTACACCTTCAACTGTACCGCAGCTTACACCTTCAACTGTACCGCAGCTTACACCTTCAACTGTACCGCAGCTTACACCTTCAACTGTACCGCAGCTTACACCTTCAACTGTACCGCAGCTTACACCTTCAACTGTACCGCAGCTTACACCTTCAACTGTACCGCAGCTTACACCTTCAACTGTACCGCAGCTTACACCTTCAACTGTACCGCAGCTTACACCTTCAACTGTACCGCAGCTTACACCTTCAACTGTACCGCAGCTTACACCTTCAACTGTACCGCAGCTTACACCTTCAACTGTACCGCAGCTTACACCTTCAACTGTACCGCAGCTTACACCTTCAACTGTACCGCAGCTTACACCTTCAACTGTACCGCAGCTTACACCTTCAACTGTACCGCAGCTTACACCTTCAACTGTACCGCAGCTTACACCTTCAACTGTATCGCAGCTTACACCTTCAACTTTATCGCAGCTTACACCTTCAACTGTACCGCAGCTTACACCTTCAACTTTACCGCAGCTTACAAATGTATCGCAGCTTACACCTTCAACTGTACTGCAGCTTAAACCTTCAACTGTATAGCAGCTAACACCTTAAACTGTACCGCAGCTTACACCTTCAACTTTATCGCAGCTTACACCTTCAACCGTAGCTCACATCTTCAACTGTACCGCAGCTTACACCTTCAACTGTACCGCAGCTTACACCTTCAACTTGTACCGCAGCTTACACCTTCAACTGTTCGCACACCTTCAACTGTACCGCAGGTTACTCCTTCAACTGTACCGCAGCTTACACCTTCAACTGTACCGCAGCTTACACCTTCAACTGTACCGCAGCTAACACCTTCAACTTTATCGCAGCTTACACCTTCAACTGTACTGTACCGCAGCTTACACCTTCAACTGTACTGTACCGCAGCTTACACCTTCAACTGTACCGCAGCTTGCACTTTCAACTGTACCACAACTTACACCTTCAACTGTACCGCAGCTTACACCTTCAACTGTACCGCAGCTTACACCTTCAACTGTACCGCAGCTTACACCTTCAACTGTACCGCAGCTTACACCTTCAACTGTACCGCAGCTTACACCTTCAACTGTACCGCAGCTTACACCTTCAACTGTACCGCAGCTTACACCTTCAACTGTACCGCAGCTTACACCTTCAACTGTACCGCAGCTTACACCTTCAACTGTACCGCAGCTTACACCTTCAACTGTACCGCAGCTTACACCTTCAACTGTACCGCAGCTTACACCTTCAACTGTACCGCAGCTTACACCTTCAACTTTACCGCAGCTTACACCTTCAACTGTACCGCAGCTTACACCTTCAACTGTACCGCAGCTTACACCTTCAACTGTACCGCAGCTTACACCTTCAACTGTACCGCAGCTTACACCTTCAACTGTACCGCAGCTTACACCTTCAACTGTACCGCAGCTTACACCTTCAACTGTACCGCAGCTTACACCTTCAACTGTACCGCAGCTTACACCTTCAACTGTACCGCAGCTTACACCTTCAACTGTACCGCAGCTTACACCTTCAACTGTACCGCAGCTTACACCTTCAACTGTACCGCAGCTTACACCTTCAACTGTACCGCAGCTTACACCTTCAACTGTACCGCAGCTTACACCTTCAACTGTACCGCAGCTTACACCTTCAACTGTACCGCAGCTTACACCTTCAACTGTACCGCAGCTTACACCTTCAACTGTACCGCAGCTTACACCTTCAACTGTACCGCAGCTTACACCTTCAACTGTACCGCAGCTTACACCTTCAACTGTACCGCAGCTTACACCTTCAACTGTACCGCAGCTTACACCTTCAACTGTACCGCAGCTTACACCTTCAACTGTACCGCAGCTTACACCTTCAACTGTACCGCAGCTTACACCTTCAACTGTACCGCAGCTTACACCTTCAACTGTACCGCAGCTTACACCTTCAACTGTACCGCAGCTTACACCTTCAACTGTACCGCAGCTTACACCTTCAACTGTACGCAGCTTACACCTTCCACTGTACCGCAGCTTACACCTTCAACTGTACCGCAGCTTACACCTTCAACTGTACCGCAGCTTACACCTTCAACTGTACCGCAGCTTACACCTTCAACTGTACCGCAGCTTACACCTTCAACTGTACCGCAGCTTACACCTTCAACTGTACCGCAGCTTACACCTTCAACTGTACCGCAGCTAACACCTTCAACTGTACCGCAGCTTACACCTTCAACTGTATCGCAGCTTACACCTTCAACTGTACCGCAGCTTACACCTTCAACTGTACCGCAGCTTACACCTTCAACTGTACCGCAGCTTACACCTTCAACTGTACCGCAGCTTACACCTTCAACTGTGCCGCAGCTTACACCTTCAACTGTACCGCAGCTTACACCTTCAACTGTACCGCAGCTTACACCTTCAACTGTACCGCAGCTTACACCTTCAACTGTATAGCAGCTTACACCTTCAACTGTACCGCAGCTTACACCTTCAACTGTACCGCAGCTTACACCTTCAACTGTACCTCAGCTTACACCTTCAACTGCTTACACCTTCCGCAGCTTACACCTTCAACTGTACCGCAGCTTACACCTTCAACTGTACCGCAGCTTACACCTTCAACTTTACCGCAGCTTACTCCTTCAACTGTAACGCAGCTTACACCATCAACTGTACCGCAACTTACACCTTCAACTTTACAGCAGCTTACACCTTCAACTGTACCGCAGCTTACACCTTCAACTGTATCGCAGCTTACACCTTCAACTGTACCGCAGCTTACACCTCCAACTGTAACGCAGCTTAAACCTTCAACTGTACCACAGCTTACACCTTCAACTGTACCGCAACTTACACCTTCAACTGTACCGCAGTTTATACCTTCAACTGTACCGCAACTTACACCTTCAACTTTACCGCACCTTACACCTTCAACTGTACCGCAGCTTACTCCTTCAACTGTAACGCAGTTTACACCTTCAACTGTATCGCAGCTCACACCTTAAGACCAGTACAGTACAATAACACAGAAGACCAGTACAGTACAATAACACAGAAGACCAGTACAGTACAATAACACAGAAGACCAGTACAGTACAATAACACAGAAGACCAGTACAGTACAATAACACAGAAGACCAGTACAGTACAATAACACAGAAGACCAGTACAGTACAATAACACAGAAGACCAGTACAGTACAATAACACAGAAGACCAGTACAGTACAATAACACAGAAGACCAGTACAGTACAATAACACAGAAGACCAGTACAGTACAATAACACAGAAGACCAGTACAGTACAATAACACAGAAGACCAGTACAGTACAATAACACAGAAGACCAGTACAGTACAATAACACAGAAGACCAGTACAGTACAATAACACAGAAGACCAGTACAGTACAATAACACAGAAGACCAGTACAGTACAATAACACAGAAGACCAGTACAGTACAATAACACAGAAGACCAGTACAGTACAATAACACAGAAGACCAGTACAGTACAATAACACAGAAGACCAGTACAGTACAATAACACAGAAGACCAGTACAGTACAATAACACAGAAGACCAGTACAGTACAATAACACAGAAGACCAGTACAGTACAATAACACAGAAGACCAGTACAGTACAATAACACAGAAGACCAGTACAGTACAATAACACAGAAGACCAGTACAGTACAATAACACAGAAGACCAGTACAGTACAATAACACAGAAGACCAGTACAGTACAATAACACAGAAGACCAGTACAGTACAATAACACAGAAGACCAGTACAGTACAATAACACAGAAGACCAGTACAGTACAATAACACAGAAGACCAGTACAGTACAATAACACAGAAGACCAGTACAGTACAATAACACAGAAGACCAGTACAGTACAATAACACAGAAGACCAGTACAGTACAATAACACAGAAGACCAGTACAGTACAATAACACAGAAGACCAGTACAGTACAATAACACAGAAGACCAGTACAGTACAATAACACAGAAGACCAGTACAGTACAATAACACAGAAGACCAGTACAGTACAATAACACAGAAGACCAGTACAGTACAATAACACAGAAGACCAGTACAGTACAATAACACAGAAGACCAGTACAGTACAATAACACAGAAGACCAGTACAGTACAATAACACAGAAGACCAGTACAGTACAATAACACAGAAGACCAGTACAGTACAATAACACAGAAGACCAGTACAGTACAATAACACAGAAGACCAGTACAGTACAATAACACAGAAGACCAGTACAGTACAATAACACAGAAGACCAGTACAGTACAATAACACAGAAGACCAGTACAGTACAATAACACAGAAGACCAGTACAGTACAATAACACAGAAGACCAGTACAGTACAATAACACAGAAGACCAGTACAGTACAATAACACAGAAGACCAGTACAGTACAATAACACAGAAGACCAGTACAGTACAATAACACAGAAGACCAGTACAGTACAATAACACAGAAGACCAGTACAGTACAATAACACAGAAGACCAGTACAGTACAATAACACAGAAGACCAGTACAGTACAATAACACAGAAGACCAGTACAGTACAATAACACAGAAGACCAGTACAGTACAATAACACAGAAGACCAGTACAGTACAATAACACAGAAGACCAGTACAGTACAATAACACAGAAGACCAGTACAGTACAATAACACAGAAGACCAGTACAGTACAATAACACAGAAGACCAGTACAGTACAATAACACAGAAGACCAGTACAGTACAATAACACAGAAGACCAGTACAGTACAATAACACAGAAGACCAGTACAGTACAATAACACAGAAGACCAGTACAGTACAATAACACAGAAGACCAGTACAGTACAATAACACAGAAGACCAGTACAGTACAATAACACAGAAGACCAGTACAGTACAATAACACAGAAGACCAGTACAGTACAATAACACAGAAGACCAGTACAGTACAATAACACAGAAGACCAGTACAGTACAATAACACAGAAGACCAGTACAGTACAATAACACAGAAGACCAGTACAGTACAATAACACAGAAGACCAGTACAGTACAATAACACAGAAGACCAGTACAGTACAATAACACAGAAGACCAGTACAGTACAATAACACAGAAGACCAGTACAGTACAATAACACAGAAGACCAGTACAGTACAATAACACAGAAGACCAGTACAGTACAATAACACAGAAGACCAGTACAGTACAATAACACAGAAGACCAGTACAGTACAATAACACAGAAGACCAGTACAGTACAATAACACAGAAGACCAGTACAGTACAATAACACAGAAGACCAGTACAGTACAATAACACAGAAGACCAGTACAGTACAATAACACAGAAGACCAGTACAGTACAATAACACAGAAGACCAGTACAGTACAATAACACAGAAGACCAGTACAGTACAATAACACAGAAGACCAGTACAGTACAATAACACAGAAGACCAGTACAGTACAATAACACAAGAGACCAGTACAGTACAATAACACAGAAGACCAGTACAGTACAATAACACAGAAGACCAGTACAGTACAATAACACAGAAGACCAGTACAGTACAATAACACAGAAGACCAGTACAGTACAATAACACAGAAGACCAGTACAGTACAATAACACAGAAGACCAGTACAGTACAATAACACAGAAGACCAGTACAGTACAATAACACAGAAGACCAGTACAGTACAATAACACAGAAGACCAGTACAGTACAATAACACAGAAGACCAGTACAGTACAATAACACAGAAGACCAGTACAGTACAATAACACAGAAGACCAGTACAGTACAATAACACAGAAGACCAGTACAGTACAATAACACAGAAGACCAGTACAGTACAATAACACAGAAGACCAGTACAGTACAATAACACAGAAGACCAGTACAGTACAATAACACAGAAGACCAGTACAGTACAATAACACAGAAGACCAGTACAGTACAATAACACAGAAGACCAGTACAGTACAATAACACAGAAGACCAGTACAGTACAATAACACAGAAGACCAGTACAGTACAATAACACAGAAGACCAGTACAGTACAATAACACAGAAGACCAGTACAGTACAATAACACAGAAGACCAGTACAGTACAATAACACAGAAGACCAGTACAGTACAATAACACAGAAGACCAGTACAGTACAATAACACAGAAGACCAGTACAGTACAATAACACAGAAGACCAGTACAGTACAATAACACAGAAGACCAGTACAGTACAATAACACAGAAGACCAGTACAGTACAATAACACAGAAGACCAGTACAGTACAATAACACAGAAGACCAGTACAGTACAATAACACAGAAGACCAGTACAGTACAATAACACAGAAGACCAGTACAGTACAATAACACAGAAGACCAGTACAGTACAATAACACAGAAGACCAGTACAGTACAATAACACAGAAGACCAGTACAGTACAATAACACAGAAGACCAGTACAGTACAATAACACAGAAGACCAGTACAGTACAATAACACAGAAGACCAGTACAGTACAATAACACAGAAGACCAGTACAGTACAATAACACAGAAGACCAGTACAGTACAATAACACAGAAGACCAGTACAGTACAATAACACAGAAGACCAGTACAGTACAATAACACAGAAGACCAGTACAGTACAATAACACAGAAGACCAGTACAGTACAATAACACAGAAGACCAGTACAGTACAATAACACAGAAGACCAGTACAGTACAATAACACAGAAGACAGTACAGTACAATAACACAGAAGACCAGTACAGTACAATAACACAGAAGACCAGTACAGTACAATAACACAGAAGACCAGTACAGTAACACAGAAGACCAGTACAGTACAATAACACAGAAGACCAGTACAGTACAATAACACAGAAGACCAGTACAGTACAATAACACAGAAGACCAGTACAGTACAATAACACAGAAGACCAGTACAGTACAATAACACAGAAGACCAGTACAGTACAATAACACAGAAGACCAGTACAGTACAATAACACAGAAGACCAGTACAGTACAATAACACAGAAGACCAGTACAGTACAATAACACAGAAGACCAGTACAGTACAATAACACAGAAGACCAGTACAGTACAATAACACAGAAGACCAGTACAGTACAATAACACAGAAGACCAGTACAGTACAATAACACAGAAGACCAGTACAGTACAATAACACAGAAGACCAGTACAGTACAATAACACAGAAGACCAGTACAGTACAATAACACAGAAGACCAGTACAGTACAATAACACAGAAGACCAGTACAGTACAATAACACAGAAGACCAGTACAGTACAATAACACAGAAGACCAGTACAGTACAATAACACAGAAGACCAGTACAGTACAATAACACAGAAGACCAGTACAGTACAATAACTCAGAAGACCAGTACAGTACAATAACACAGAAGACCAGTACAGTACAATAGCACAGAAGACCAGTACAGTACAATAACACAGAAGACCAGTACAGCACAATAACACAGAAGACCAGTACAGTACAATAACACAGAAGACCAGTACAATACAATAACAGAAGACCAGTACAGTACAATAACACAGAAGACCAGTACAGTACAATAACACAGAAGACTAGTACAGTACAATAACACAGAAGACCAGTACAGTACAATAACACAGAAGACCAGTACAGTACAATAACACAGAAGACCAGTACAGTACAATAACACAGAAGACCAGTACAGTACAATAACACAGAAGACCAGTACAGTACAATAACACAGAAGACCAGTACAGTACAATAACACAGAAGACCAGTACAGTACAATAACACAGAAGACCAGTACAGTACAATAACACAGAAGACCAGTACAGTACAATAACACAGAAGACCAGTACAGTACAATAACACAGAAGACCAGTACAGTACAATAACACAGAAGACCAGTACAGTACAATAACACAGAAGACCAGTACAGTACAATAACACAGAAGACCAGTACAGTACAATAACACAGAAGACCAGTACAGTACAATAACACAGAAGACCAGTACAGTACAATAACACAGAAGACCAGTACAGTACAATAACACAGAAGACCAGTACAGTACAATAACACAGAAGACCAGTACAGTACAATAACACAGAAGACCAGTACAGTACAATAACACAGAAGACCAGTACAGTACAATAACACAGAAGACCAGTACAGTACAATAACACAGAAGACCAGTACAGTACAATAACACAGAAGACCAGTACAGTACAATAACACAGAAGACCAGTACAGTACAATAACACAGAAGACCAGTACAGTACAATAACACAGAAGACCAGTACAGTACAATAACACAGAAGACCAGTACAGTACAATAACACAGAAGACCAGTACAGTACAATAACACAGAAGACCAGTACAGTACAATAACACAGAAGACCAGTACAGTACAATAACACAGAAGACCAGTACAGTACAATAACACAGAAGACCAGTACAGTACAATAACACAGAAGACCAGTACAGTACAATAACACAGAAGACCAGTACAGTACAATAACACAGAAGACCAGTACAGTACAATAACACAGAAGACCAGTACAGTACAATAACACAGAAGACCAGTACAGTACAATAACACAGAAGACCAGTACAGTACAATAACACAGAAGACCAGTACAGTACAATAACACAGAAGACCAGTACAGTACAATAACACAGAAGACCAGTACAGTACAATAACACAGAAGACCAGTACAGTACAATAACACAGAAGACCAGTACAGTACAATAACACAGAAGACCAGTACAGTACAATAACACAGAAGACCAGTACAGTACAATAACACAGAAGACCAGTACAGTACAATAACACAGAAGACCAGTACAGTACAATAACACAGAAGACCAGTACAGTACAATAACACAGAAGACCAGTACAGTACAATAACACAGAAGACCAGTACAGTACAATAACACAGAAGACCAGTACAGTACAATAACAGAAGACAGTACAAGACCAGAAGACAGTACAATACAATTCACAGAAGACCAGTACAGTACAATAACACAGAAGACCAGTACAGTACAATAACACAGAAGACCAGTACAGTACAATAACACAGAAGACCAGTACAGTACAATAACACAGAAGACCAGTACAGTACAATAACACAGAAGACCAGTACAGTACAATAACACAGAAGACCAGTACAGTACAATAACACAGAAGACCAGTACAGTACAATAACACAGAAGACCAGTACAGTACAATAACACAGAAGACCAGTACAGTACAATAACACAGAAGACCAGTACAGTACAATAACACAGAAGACCAGTACAGTACAATAACACAGAAGACCAGTACAGTACAATAACACAGAAGACCAGTACAGTACAATAACACAGAAGACCAGTACAGTACAATAACACAGAAGACCAGTACAGTACAATAACACAGAAGACCAGTACAGTACAATAACACAGAAGACCAGTACAGTACAATAACACAGAAGACCAGTACAGTACAATAACACAGAAGACCAGTACAGTACAATAACACAGAAGACCAGTACAGTACAATAACACAGAAGACCAGTACAGTACAATAACACACAAGACCAGTACAGTACAATAACACAGAAGACCAGTACAGTACAATAACACAGAAGACCAGTACAGTACAATAACACAGAAGACCAGTACAGTACAATAACACAGAAGACCAGTACAGTACAATAACACAGAAGACCAGTACAGTACAATAACACAGAAGACCAGTACAGTACAATAACACAGAAGACCAGTACAGTACAATAACACAGAAGACCAGTACAGTACAATAACACAGAAGACCAGTACAGTACAATAACACAGAAGACCAGTACAGTACAATAACACAGAAGACCAGTACAGTACAATAACACAGAAGACCAGTACAGTACAATAACACAGAAGACCAGTACAGTACAATAACACAGAAGACCAGTACAGTACAATAACACAGAAGACCAGTACAGTACAATAACACAGAAGACCAGTACAGTACAATAACACAGAAGACAGTACAGACCAGTACAGTACAATAACACAGAAGACCAGTACAGTACAATAACACAGAAGACCAGTACAGTACAATAACACAGAAGACCAGTACAGTACAATAACACAGAAGACACAGAAGACAGTACAGTACAATAACACAGAAGACCAGTACAGTACAATAACACAGAAGACCAGTACAGTACAATAACACAGAAGAAGACCAGTACAGTACAATAACACAGAAGACCAGTACAGTACAATAACACAGAAGACCAGTACAGTACAATAACACAGAAGACCAGTACAGTACAATAACACAGAAGACCAGTACAGTACAATAACACAGAAGACCAGTACAGTACAATAACACAGAAGACCAGTACAGTACAATAACACAGAAGACCAGTACAGTACAATAACACAGAAGAAAAGTACAGTACAATAACACAGAAGACCAGTACAGTACAATAACACAGAAAATAAGTACAGTACAGAAGACCAGTACTGTACAATAACACAGAAGACCAGTACAGTACAATAACACAGAAGACCAGTACAGTACAATAACACAGAAGACCAGTACAGTACAATAACACAGAAGACCAGTACAGTACAATAACACAGAAGACCAGTACAGTACAATAACACAGAAGACCAGTACAGTACAATAACACAGAAGACCAGTACAGTACAATAACACAGAAGACCAGTACAGTACAATAACACAGAAGACCAGTACAGTACAATAACACAGAAGACCAGTACAGTACAATAACACAGAAGACCAGTACAGTACAATAACACAGAAGACCAGTACAGTACAATAACACAGAAGACCAGTACAGTACAATAACACAGAAGACCAGTACAGTACAATAACACAGAAGACCAGTACAGTACAATAACACAGAAGACCGGTACAGTACAATAACACAGAAGACCAGTACAGTACAATAACACAGAAGACCAGTACAGTACAATAACACAGAAGACCAGTACAGTACAATAACACAGAAGACCAGTACAGTACAATAACACAGAAGACCAGTACAGTACAATAACACAGAAGACCAGTACAGTACAATAACACATAAGACCAGTAAGACCAGTACAGTACAATAACACAGAAGACCAGTACAGTACAATAACACAGAAGACCAGTACAGTACAATAACACAGAAGACCAGTACAGTACAATAACACAGAAGACCAGTACAGTACAATAACACAGAAGACCAGTACAGTACAATAACACAGAAGACCAGTACAGTACAATAACACAGAAGACCAGTACAGTACAATAACACAGAAGACCAGTACAGTACAATAACACAGAAGACCAGTACAGTACAATAACACAGAAGACCAGTACAGTACAATAACACAGAAGACCAGTACAGTACAATAACACAGAAGACCAGTACAGTACAATAACACAGAAGACCAGTACAGTACAATAACACAGAAGACCAGTACAGTACAATAACACAGAAGACCAGTACAATACAATAACACAGAAGACCAGTACAGTACAATAACACAAGACCAGTACAGTACAATAACACAGAAGACCAGTACAATACAATAACACAGTACAATAACACAGAAGACCAGTACAATACAATAACAGAAGACCAGTACAGTACAATAACACAGAAGACCAGTACAGTACAATAACACAGAAGACCAGTACAGTACAATAACACAGAAGACCAGTACAGTACAATAACACAGAAGACCAGTACAGTACAATAACACAGAAGACCAGTACAGTACAATAACACAGAAGACCAGTACAGTACAATAACACAGAAGACCAGTACAGTACAATAACACAGAAGACCAGTACAGTACAATAACACAGAAGACCAGTACAGTACAATAACACAGAAGACCAGTACAGTACAATAACACAGAAGACCAGTACAGTACAATAACACAGAAGACCAGTACAGTACAATAACACAGAAGACCAGTACAGTACA
>NW_027198023.1:0-50675 GCF_038502225.1 Cherax quadricarinatus
TCCTTTTACCTTTCCCTCTGTGTCTGTGAGTCCCATTTGTACATGGCCATTGTCTCCCTTATTTTTTCCTGTAGCTCTTGGTGGCATGGTCGTACCTCTGCATGTGACCTATCCCCCTCTCCACCTTCTTTCCCCTCCCTTACTACTATCGCTGCTCCCAACTACTCTCCCCCTTCTTTCCTTGGCCCTGCTTGGTGGGCTGATAAGGCCTTAGCATAAGTTTTGTCTTCATCCTTTCGTTTTGGCTTCTCGTTCAGTAGGGGTGTACTCGCTTCAGCCTATTTACCTCATATTCTAGGGCCCTTATCCTGGCTTCTGTGGCTTCGACTTGTGACTGTTAGTTACCATTTTGTCCTAGGCACATGTCGATTAGACACTAGGCCTGTTGTATGTGTGTGTGTGTGTGTGTGTGTTAGTTACCATTTTGTCCTAGGCACATGTCGATTAGACACTAGGCCTGTAGTATATGCGTGTGTTAGTTACCATTTTGTCCTAGGCACATGTCGATTAGACACTAGGCCTGTTGTATATGTGAGTGTGTGTGTGTGTGTGTGTGTGTGTGTGTGTGTGTGTGTGTGTGTGTGTGTGTGTGTGTGTGTCTGTCTGTCTGTCTGTCTTTGTGTCTGTCTGTCTGTCTGTCTGTATTCTCCTCGTCATTCTCTACAAGATGTCGCTTTAATTTTCACTTATAATGAATGTCATTATGTGAAAAATACAATTTTTGCTGACCTCATGCCAACTTTGGCGTCATAATAGAAAACTTGTAATTCTCATACAATGACTTGTAATTGTTATACTGAAATAATAAAACTAATGAAATGTCACCAATTAATTGACAGTTTTCATTTGTTTTTCAAAATCATTCGAGTCGTCTCTACCCGAGGCCCCTAAGATTTATAGTTCATTTAATACCTTTCCTGTCGAAGATCCTGTCGATTTTGTACGTCAGATTCAGTTTTTGAGTGTCTCCGGGTATTGAATTCCTCTGTGTCCTGTTAAAAAACTTTGACTCTTTTCTAGGATTTCTAGGATTTTTTCTAGGATTTTTGCCCGAAATGCTTAGTATAACAAGCAGCTTTCTGTATAGTAGTATGTCATTGACGTCGGCTAGGACTGTATACCTTGTACATGTAGTAAATTAAGATATTATCATCATTAAGCAGAGGTGCACGCTGGGGCCGCATCATGACGAGTTGATGCACGTCGTGTGTTGTCCTAAATCAAGGGTCTCCAGACTACGGCCCGCGGGCCACATGCGGCCCTCTACAAGATTTTGTGTGTTCCGCAACAACTTGAAATATTTATAAACAGTAAAACTAATAAATCCTCATTTTCCTTCACTTATAAGTTAAAGATTTTGTTGCTTGTAGCAATTTATGTGTCAAAATTTGTTCAAATTTTAGTTCCAATCTTTTCATTTTTCCAATACACCTTCAGTTATGGAAGGAAAGAGGAAAAGAACAGTGCAGAGTAAAGTACTTCTTTGTACCAGCAGGTGATAAAGCTTATTGTGTCATACGCCACGAAACTATTGTAGTTTTCAAAGAGTAGAATGTACGTGGGCGCCATGACACCAAACAGAAACAAAGTTATTCCCAATTCACAAGAACGCAGTGTTCGAAAAAAAGGTGAATCAGTGTAACTGAGGTTGCTTTTCCAAGAAGTTTGTTTTTTTACGGAGAAAAAGAGATGAAAATGAAGCTTTAACCAGAGCCAGTTACAAAATAGCTGATGTGTTAGCTAAAAGAGGAAAGTTATTCACCGATGGATGTGATCGGAAGTGCATGATGGAAGCAGCGGGAGAGTTATGCCCAGAAAAAATAAATCTGTTCAAAATCCTCAGTCTTGCGCCAAATATTGTTCATAAAATTGAAGATATAGGAAGCAAAATATTTGATCAGATTGTAGACAAAGCACGAAATTTTCAGTTTTATTCTCTCGCACTTGATAAATCGAATGATGTGACACATCACAACTCTTAGTATTTATTCATGTATGGCGTCGACAATGAGTTTAATGTCACAGTATTAGAATATAACCTGAAGTGAAATAAACTGCAATGTGTTACAACTGATGGAGGAAAGAACATGTCTGGGATGAAGAAAGGTTTGGTTGGACAAATCATAGAAGTTTGTGAGGTTGGGGGATTCTCAAAGCTCATGTTTCTGCGTTGTATTATCCATCAACAAGCATTGTGCGTGAAATATATGAATATGTTTTGCGTTCTGAAACGTCTCGTTTCAACAGTGAATTTCATTCAATCTCTCGGGCTTAATCATCACCAGTTTCGTGATTTTTCTGAAAGAAACTGATTTTGAGTTCGTTGATTTGCCTCATTATGCAGCAGTTTGATAGGTTAGTTATGGAAAGGTTCTATCACGGTTCTTTCAGCTCAGAGAGGAAATTGATTTATTTCTCACAGAGAAGAAATCGACCCGAACCACTTTTATCAAATGCTGACTGGTTTTTGGAAACTTTTTTTTTTTTTTTTTTGCAGACGTGACAAGTCATATAAATGAAATGAACCTGAAGTTGTAAGGCGAAACAAATTCACGCATTTCAAGGCATTCAGGACAAAATTGATGCTATTTGAAGGACAGGTGAAAGTTTTTAACTTAGTTCATTTCCCATGGTGTGAAAAATTTCGTGAAGAAAGCGGAGCAGTTTCAGAAACGACTTTCTGATCTTGATGGAAAAACAAATTAAATAAAGGTGTTGGCTGCAGTATTGAAACACTCCCAAGTCAGTTTCAAATGAAAATTATTAATCTCCAGTCAGGTGACATGATGAAAAAAAAAGTATGAAGAAGGAAATCTGATCCAATTTAATAAATCTTTACAGCCTGAACAGTTTCCAAATTTGAAGTTATTTGCTTATGCATTCGTATCAGTTTTTGGAACAACGTTCCCTTGTGAAAAAACATTTTCAAAAATGAAATATGTCAAGTCCAAATGTCGCACAAATTTATCTGATGAGCATTTGAAGTTCATTCTAATTGGCTCCTCAAGGTTGAAATTTCAGTTCAGGAATATTTTGAAATTAAAAAAACTAGTTCCATAATTCCCATTAATCTTTTGCAAATTAATCTTGTGCCAACTTTTCTCATCTGCAGTTCAGCAATTGATTATACTGTCAGAGCATTGGCTTATGTTTAACATTTTTACTCATTATATATCATTTCTCAGTGTAAACACGGTATTGTTTCTTAGTAATTGTCACATTTCTCTTTTGTTCTGAATCATATCAGGCTGATTACAAAAAGGATCCAATTAAAACTTATTTATTCATTTAATTTTTATTCATTCATTTATATTTATTTATAAGACTGATTTTTTTCTTTGGCCCGTGATGTGGCCCTCGTAGTGAAAAGTCTGGAGACGCCTCTCCTAAATTATGCTTTGTTTAGGTTCTTGAATGATATTTTGCAATTTACCAGTCTTGTGTAAGCTGCTGAGGTTATCTGGTATATGTGCTCCTTCCAAGATAGATATGCCATGATTGTCATCCTGACGTTCTTTACTGTTTTGCTCCTTTTCCGACCTTTATTACCTTGCATTTACTGGGGTTGCCTTCCAAGAGTCGTTTATCTGACCAGCTTAATGCCTATTACGGTCACCTTGGTTTCACTCCTTCATTCTCTTTACCTTTCTCATTATTTTCACATATGAGCAAATATACACATGTATCATGCAGTCTCGTTAGAGCACGTGCATGTGTGTGTGTGTATGTGTGTGTGTGTGTGTGTGTGTGTGTGTGTGTGTGTGTGTGTGTGTGTGTGTGTGTGTGTGTGTGTGTGTGTGTTTGTGTGTGTGTGTGTTTCCCTTTGTGATTACAAAATGAAACTTAAGTTTTTGGTGTTTTCTTTTATCAATATATCAGAATTATTTCTACAATGTAGTAGTTACAACTTCCTTCTGGAGCGACTTTAATCATCAACCATTTTTTGACACGTGTTTTACCTTGCTACAACCTAAGTTGAGAACCATGTTTCCTCGTCCTCTGAAGACGGCGAAATTATACGGTACTTTGAGGTTTTAAATTTGTCACTGCTGGACTCACCATACACCAGCATTTAATCAGGCCAGGCCAGCGCATAGAGTACAGTTACCTAGCAAACATAATACATAAGAGAGGGAGGGAGAGACAGAGAGAGATATCACTAGTCTTGCGTCAACATACTATGAACATTGCAATATAACCAGTTAAGTGTCCGTATCTGGGAAGAAAGAAGAGGAGACAGAAGCGGTAATAAAGGAATTTGGAGGAAGGGAAAGGATTTTACGAAGGAATGTCGACGAGAGGCGAGAATTTACACTGGGTCGGGGAAAATGCACGAGGGAGCGGTAAATGTGATTATGAGGGAATTGTTTTGAGGATGGAAGGAAGGAAGGGAAAGCAGGAGAGAAAGAGATTATAAAGAATTGGTTTTGAGTAAGAAAAATGGAATAGAAAATGTGAGAAAGAGGGGGTCATGAAGGAATGGTTTTGAGGAAGGAAGGAAGAAAGAAGGAGGGATATAATAGCCCTTTGTGATGCTTTTCTCGTTTATGGTTGTAAATTATGCAGAAACACCTGATGCAGGAGGGTAATAGCTCCAAACACCTCCAGTAGATGGCTTTTTAAAGGCCCACGGCACAGCGCCGCCCCCAGCCACCGACAGGACCACCCACACCACCCACACCACCCACCCACACCACCCACCCACCACACCACCCACCACACCACCCCCCACACCACCCACCCACACCACCCACCACACCACCCACCACACCACCCACCACACCACCCACCACACCACCCACCACACCACCCACCCACCACACCACCCACCACACCACCCACCCACCACACCACCCACCACACCACCCACCACACCACCCACCCACACCACCCACCACACCCCCACCACACCACCCACCACACCACCCACCACACCACCCACCACACCACCCACCCACCACACCACCCACCCACCACACCACCCGCCCACCACACCACCCGCCCACCACACCACCCACGACACCACCCACCACATCACCCACCACACCACCCCCCACACCACCCACCCACACCACCCACCCACACCACCCACCACCCACCCGCCCACCACACCACCCGCCCACCACACCACCCGCCCACCACACCACCCACCACACCACCCACCACACCACCCACCACACCACCCACAACACCACCCGCCCACCACACCACCCGCCCACCACACCACCCACCACACCACCCACCACACCACCCACCCACCACACCACCCGCCCACCACACCACCCGCCCACCACACCACCCACCACACCACCCACCACACCACCCACCCACCCACCTCCATCATCAGCTGTTAACGCGGGAAGCTCAAGATGTTGTGGCTGGAAGATGAAGATGTTTTGACTGGATTATGAAAATGTTTGGCAGACTACTGAAGTAGTTACCATGGTAACACAAGAGTGGTGAGAGTGTCTTGGTGCTGCCTGAAGGTGAAGTTGTTGCTGCCTGAAGGTGAAGTTGTTGCTGCCTGAAGGTGAAGTTGTTGCTGCCTGAAGGTGAAGATGTTGCTGCCTGAAAGTGAAGTTGTTGCTGCCTGAAGGTGAAGTTGTTGCTGCCTGAAGGTGAAGTTGTTGCTGCCTGAAGGTGAAGTTGTTGCTGCCTGAAGGTGAAGATGTTGCTGCCTGAAGGTGAAGTTGTTGCTGCCTGAAGGTGAAGATGTTGCTGCCTGAAGGTGAAGTTGTTGCTGCCTGAAGGTGAAGTTGTTGCTGCCTGAAGGTGAAGATGTTGCTGCCTGAAGGTGAAGTTGTTGCTGCCTGAAGGTGAAGTTGTTGCTGCCTGAAGGTGAAGATGTTGCTGCCTGAAGGTGAAGTTGTTGCTGCCTGAAGGTGAAGTTGTTGCTGCCTGAAGGTGAAGATGTTGCTGCCTGAAGGTGAAGTTGTTGCTGCCTGAAGGTGAAGATGTTGCTGCCTGAGGGTGAAGATGTTGCTGCCTGAAGGTGAAGATGTTGCTGCCTGAAGGTGAAGATGTTGCTGCCTGAAGGTGAAGATGTTGCTGCCTGAAGGTGAAGATGTTGCTGCCTGAAGGTGAAGATGTTGCTGCCTGAAGGTGAAGATGTTGCTGCCTGAAGGTGAAGATGTTGCTGCCTGAAGGTGAAGATGTTGCTGCCTGAAGGTGAAGATGTTGCTGCCTGAGGGTGAAGATGTTGCTGCCTGAAGGTGAAGATGTTGCTGCCTGAAGGTGAAGATGTTGCTGTCTGAGGGAAGATGTTGCTGAGGGTAAAGATGTTGCCTGAAGATGTTGCTGCCTGAAGGTGAAGATGTTGCTGCCTGAAGGTGAAGATGTTGCTGCCTGAAGGTGAAGATGTTGCTGTCTGAGGGTAAAGATGTTGCTGCCTGAAGGTGAAGATGTTGCTGCCTGAAGGTGAAGATGTTGCTGCCTGAAGGTGAAGATGTTGCTGCCTGAAGGTGAAGATGTTGCTGCCTGAAGGTGAAGATGTTGCTGCCTGAAGGTGAAGATGTTGCTGCCTGAAGGTGAAGATGTTGCTGTCTGAGGGTAAAGATGTTGCTGCCTGAAGGTGAAGATGTTGCTGCCTGAAGGTGAAGATGTTGCTGTCTGAGGGTAAAGATGTTGCTGCCTGAAGGTGAAGATGTTGCTGTCTGAGGGTAAAGATGTTGCTGCCTGAAGGTGAAGATGTTGCTGCCTGAAGGTGAAGATGTTGCTGCCTGAAGGTGAAGATGTTGCTGTCTGAGGGTAAAGATGTTGCTGCCTGAAGGTGAAGATGTTGCTGTCTGAGGGTAAAGATGTTGCTGCCTGAAGGTGAAGATGTTGCTGCCTGAAGGTGAAGATGCTGCTGCCTGAAGGTGATGATGTTGCTGCCTGAAGGTGAAGATATTGCTGCCTGAAGGTGAAGATGTTGCTGCCTGAAGGTGAAGATGTTGTTTCCTGAGGGTGAAGATGTTGCTGCCTGAAGGTGAAGATGTTGCTGCCTGATGGTGAAGATGTTGCTGCCTGAAGTTGAAGATGTTTCTCCCTGAAGGTGAAGATGTTGCTGCCTGAAGGTGAAGATGTTGCTGCCTGAAGGTGAAGATGTTGCTGTCTGAGGGTAAAGATGTTGCTGCCTGAAGGTGAAGATGTTGCTGCCTGATGGTGAAGATGTTGCTGCCTGAAGGTGAAGATGTTGCTTCCTGAAGGTGAAGATGTTGCTGCCTGAAGGTGAAGATGTTGCTGCCTGAAGGTGAAGATGTTGCTGTCTGAGGGTAAAGATGCTGCTGCCTGAAGGTGAAGATGTTGCTGCCTGAAGGTGGAGATGTTGCTGCCTGAAGGTGAAGATGTTGCTGCCTGAAGGTGAAGATGTTGCTGTCTGAGGGTAAAGATGCTGCTGCCTGAAGGTGAAGATGTTGCTGCCTGAAGGTGAAGATGTTGCTTCCTGAAGGTGAAGATGTTGCTGTCTGAAGGTGAAGATGTTGCTTCCTGAAGGTGAAGATGTTGCTGCCTGAAGGTGAAGATGTTGCTGCCTGAAGGTGAAGATGTTGCTTCCTGAAGGTGAAGATGTTGCTGCCTGAAGGTGAAGATGTTGCTGCCTGAAGGTGAAGATGTTGCTGCCTGAAGGTGAAGATGTTGCTGCCTGAAGGTGAAGATGTTGCTGCCTGAAGGTGAAGATGTTGCTGCCTGAAGGTGAAGATGTTGCTGCCTGAAGGTGAAGATGTTGCTGCCTGAAGGTGAAGATGTTGCTGCCTGAAGGCGAAGTTGTTGCTGCCTGAAGGTGAAGATGTTGCTGCCTGAAGGTGAAGATGTTGCTGCCTGAAGGTGAAGATGTTGCTGCCTGAAGGTGAAGATGTTGCTGCCTGAAGGTGAAGATGTTGCTGCCTGAAGGTGAAGATGTTGCACAGGGTAATGCAGTCATCGACAGACAGTAATATGGTAAAACAGACACAAATGCAGTTTAATGAAATCCTTTACTGGTGACGTTTAGCGCGCACAGTGAGTCCAGTCAAGTTTGAGGCGAAACGTAGTCAGCAGAGTCGCATTACGCTGCATCTGTCAATGTTTTTCATCCTGTCTGCTTTGTATTCCATTTCTTTCCATCAACCGATGTTTTGGAATGGCAGAATTGCCGACAAATATGGTAAGAGGCCACTATTATGACAGTGATAAATATATTTCCACAAAACACAGTACCGTATACAGTTAACATAGGAGTAACTGACATACGTGAACTGCTTATAGAAAGTCCCTGGTTAAGCAGGACACACCACACCTTATGTATCTTGCTTTCAAGAACCTAAGGACGTTGCTGCTGATCGTCACCTGCCACGCGCCACCTCGATAAAAACATGATGGCACTTCCCCTGTAGGAAGTCACTGGCGGATCACCACATGGAGGAGTCCCGGGCCTGGACCCGTCGTGACGAACCTACCTTCGGGCATCCTTAAAATCAACTTACAGCTACAGGATAATTAATAGGGCTGGTTTACTGGAATGCTGTACACTCCAATCTCTGATTTATTTTTATTTATGATAGTTCGGTAGAACATTTGCAGCGGTGAATAATGAAAAACAAACATATTTTGGTTACTACTACGTATGTTGAAATATATTAGTAATACTGAGAAGATCAGTATGAGTGCTAATAAGAAATCTGTATAACTGTATTTTTGAGGCAGGTGGCAGGAGGGGAACTTTTTTCATCTTCTGGAAAGAAGCTCCAAATTTTAGGAGTGAAACAAACCATACCCCCGACCGGGATTGAACCCGCGGTCATAGAGTGAAACTCTTATTTAGGAAGTCAAGGTCTCGTCCACATAGGGGTCTTGTCTAGCCAATGACCTGATAAAGTACCTGTGTGAGGGTAGAACGTTGTCTTTAGATATATTTCATGTGCAGATATGATCCTGTTATTATACAGCAAGATGTCACTTGGTGCAACTGTTTGTTTTCTGAGATTCTCAGGTCGCTGCAGACAACTTTCTGGCCAGGATTTGAAGACACGTTTGTCCTTTATAATTTTTTTTATGATGTTTGCCTCAGCTGTTTATATTGGTTTGTCATATATTTACCCATCTAAGGAAAAACTAGGATGGTTAGTTTAATATAAGTTGTGTACGAATGGTATTTAATACCGACAAGATGAGAGTAAGACACATGTGCAACATCTGGGTATCTTTATTGTAGACGTTTCGCCATCCAGTGGCTTTATCAATACAAATTCCAGGACATAACTTGAAGACAGTAGAACTATGTACAGAAGATGAGGTAATCAGTCCCTCAACCTAGGAGTAGGTGCGAACAGCACCATAGTCGTGGAGATTCTGAATCTCCACGACTATGGTGCTGTTCGCACCTACTCCTAGGTTGAGGGACTGATTACCTCATCTTCTGTACATAGTTCTACTGTCTTCAAGTTATGTCCTGGAATTTGTATTGATAAAGCCACTGGATGGCGAAACGTCTACAATAAAGATACCCAGATGTTGCACATGTGTCTTACTCTTAATATAAGTTATTGGTTTCCTAGTTATTTCTGCCGACTAGGTTACTCTGAACGTAATTATTAGACACAAGATATTTATGTATGCATGTTTTAAATACTTGTGTTACCTTACCTCTTACCTTCACTACACGTGATCCACTTTACCTTTCTAGATAATTGTGACATTTCGTAGTTCTGTCTTCATCCTAAAGTTTCTGTGTCTGTGGTATAGATTCTAAGGATTCTATCTGCCTGCCTGTTTGTTTGTCTCTGTCTCTGCCTGTCTCTCTTTTTCTGTCTCTGTCTCTGCCTGCCTGTCTGTCTCTCTTAATGTCTCTCTCTCTTAATCTCTCTCTCTTTTAGTCTCTTAATCTCTCTGCTCCCTCTTCTTCCCTGCTCCCATCTCCCTCCCTGTTCCCATTTCCTTCCCAGCTCTCTCTCCCTCTACCCCCTCCCACCAACCATACCTAGGGAATATATATTTCCACCGGAAATTTAAAGGAACGAGCCATGACCATAAACGTCTGGCTTGACCAATGTACTTGTTATAACGCATGTTGTATTAACGCATATATACGTAAAATATTTGAATGGTCCTAACTAATCACTCTCTAGTATCACATGTTTGAGCGACGTAATAATAAACAGTGCTAATAAGCCTCTGTTACAAGTCTTCATTTCTGGTCCACAGTGGCGGACCTACATTTTTGGGGTCCTGAAGCTTAAATTATTACGGGGGCCCCTCCGCAACCTCTTCTCGTACAGTAAACCCAATTTTTTTAAGGAATGTGGTCTGAAGTGGCTCCTGGGGCCCCTCCGGGATTAGGAACCCTGAAGCTTAAGCTGATAGCAGGTACCTACTTACTGCTGAGTCAGCAGAGGCAAGCGGTGAAAGGAAACACGCACACCATTTCCACTTGGGCCGGAATCAAACCCGCGCCCTTCTGATCTGAACCGAAAGTAAGTTTATTAATAGGTTCAATAAATACATGAGTGGGTGTGAGTTGGATCTGAATGGCTGGTGCTGCTGGGTCAGAAGCCGTGTGGAGGTGACCTGACTGGGTGGGCCATTGGACTAAACCTGGGATTGACATGGACCTGCCTCTATGGACCAGTAGGCCTGCTGCAGTGTTCCTTCTTGTAGATACAGAAACAAGATGAACAAACTGATGACACTTCGTATGTTGAAACTCCAAGTTTGAGGTGTACACCAGACTGAACTACACGGAAATGTTATACGATAGAGCAAATTAATAACGATGGAATAAGAGGGAATGACGTCAATAACCCTAACGTGGAGGAGGAGGTAAACTACGTCAGTAGCTTGATGGACAGGTACTTCTTGTTTCAGGCTGTTAGTCATAAAGTGGGGTGGGAGGAAATGTTCTTTGTGTTTTTTCCACCATGGTCAGCCAGCTACACTGTGGGTGAGATGGGAGAGACATTCACCAACTCCCACCACAATAATATTCTATTTAACATTAACACAAACTTCGATTGTAGATAAGTGATTCAAATTACCGATAAGTTGATGAATGAGATTGATGGACTGATAATATCAACTCCAGGCTGAGGGATTGATCACAACAACTCCAGGCTGAGGGATTGATCACAACAACTCCAGGCTGAGGGACTGATCACAACAACTCCAGGCTGAGGGACTGATCACAACAACTCCAGGCTGAGGGACTGATCACAACAACTCCAGGCTGAGGGATTGATCACAACAACTCCAGGCTGAGGGATTGATCACAACAACTCCAGGCTGAGGGACTGATCACAACAACTCCAGGCTGAGGGATTGATCACAACAACTCTAGGCTGAGGGATTGATCACAACAACTCTAGGCTGAGGGATTGATCACAACAACTCTAGGCTGAGGGACTGATCACAACAACTCTAGGCTGACGGACTGATCACAACAACTCCAAGCTGAGGGATTGATCACAACAACTCCAGGCTGAGGGACTGATCACAACAACTCCAGGCTGAGGGACTGATCACAACAACTTCAGGCTGAGGGATTGATCACAACAACTCCAGGCTGAGGGACTGATCACAACAACTTCAGGCTGAGGGATTGATCACAACAACTTCAGGCTGAGGGACTGATCACAACAACTCCAGGCTGAGGGACTGATCACAACAACTCCAGGCTGAGGGACTGATCACAACAACTCCAGGCTGAGGGACTGATCACAACAACTCCAGGCTGAGGGACTGATCACAACAACTCCAGGCTGAGGGATTGATCACAACAACTCCAGGCTGAGGGACTGATCACAACAACTTCAGGCTGAGGGACTGATCACAACAACTTCAGGCTGAGGGACTGATCACAACAACTCTAGGCTGAGGGACTGATCACAACAACTCCAGGCTGAGGGACTGATCACAACAACTCCAGGCTGAGGGACTGATCACAACAACTCTAGGCTGAGGGACTGATCACAACAACTCCAGGCTGAGGGACTGATCACAACAACTTCAGGCTGAGGGACTGATCACAACAACTTCAGGCTGAGGGACTGATCACAACAACTTCAGGCTGAGTGACTGATCACAACAACTTCAGGCTGAGGGACTGATCACAACAACTCTAGGCTGAGGGACTGATCACAACAACTTCAGGCTGAGGGACTGATCACAACAACTTCAGGCTGAGGGACTGATCACAACAACTCTAGGCTGAGGGACTGATCACAAAAACTTCAGGCTGAGGGACTGATCACAACAACTCTAGGCTGAGGGACTGATCACAAAAACTTCAGGCTGAGGGACTGATCACAACAACTCTAGGCTGAGGGACTGATCACAACAACTCCAGGCTGAGGGACTGATCACAACAACTCCAGGCTGAGGGACTGATCACAACAACTCCAGGCTGAGGGACTGATCTCAACAACTCTAGGCTGAGGGACTGATCACAACTCCAGGCTGAAGGACTGATCACAACAACTCCAGGCTGAGGGACTGATCACAACAACTCCAGGCTGAGGGACTGATCTCAACAACTCTAGGCTGAGGGACTGATCACAACTCCAGGCTGAAGGACTGATCACAACAACTCCAGGCTGAGGGACTGATAACCAAACTCCTGATCTCCCAACATTCTTCTCTGTACTGGGCTCCACTGGAAGCCACTGGCTGGCAAAACGTTTCCACAATAAAAATACCCAAGTGTTGCACAAGTGCTGCACTAGTGTTGCACAAGTGTTGCACTAGTGTTGCACAAGTGTTGCACTAGTGTTGCACAAGTGTTGCACTAGTGTTGCACAAGTGTTGCACTAGTGTTGCACAAGTGTTGCACTAGTGTTGCACAAGTGTTGCGCAGGTGTTGCACAAGTGTTGCGCAGGTGTTGCACAAGTGTTGCACTATTGTTGCACAAGTGTTGCACTAGCGTTGCACAAGTGTTGCACTAGTGTTGCACAAGTGTTGCGCAGGTGTTGCACAAGTGTTGCACTATTGTTGCACAAGTGTTGCACTAGTGTTGCACAAGTGCTGCACTAGTGTTGCACAAGTGTTGCACTAGTGTTGCACAAGTGTTGCGCAGGTGTTGCACAAGTGTTGCACTATTGTTGCACAAGTGTTGCACTAGCGTTGCACAAGTGTTGCACTAGTGTTGCACAAGTGTTGCGCAGGTGTTGCACAAGTGTTGCACTATTGTTGCACAAGTGTTGCACTAGCGTTGCACAAGTGTTGCACAAGTGTTGCGCAGGTGTTGCACAAGTGTTGCACTAGTGTTGCACTAGTGTTGCACTAGTGTTGCACTAGTGTTGTACTGGTGTTGCACTAGTGTTGCACTAGTGTTGCACTAGTGTTGCACTAGTGTTGTACTGGTGTTGCACTAGTGTTGCACTAGTGTTGCACTAGTGTTGTACTGGTGTTGTACTGGTGTTGCACTAGTGTTGCACTAGTGTTGCACTAGTGTTGCACTAGTGTTGCACTAGTGTTGCACTAGTGTTGCACTAGTGTTGCACTAGTGTTGCACTAGTGTTGCACTAGTGTTGCACTAGTGTTGCACTAGTGTTGCACTAGTGTTGCACTAGTGTTGCACTAGTGTTGCACTAGTGTTGCACTAGTGTTGCACTAGTGTTGTACTGGTGTTGCACTAGTGTTGCACTAGTGTTGCACTAGTGTTGCACTAGTGTTGCACTAGTGTTGCACTAGTGTTGCACTAGTGTTGCACTAGTGTTGCACTGGTGTTGCACTAGTGTTGCACTAGTGTTGCACTAGTGTTGCACTAGTGTTGCACTAGTGTTGCACTCGTGTTGCACAAGTGTTGCACTAGTGTTGCACAAGTGTTGCACAAGTGTTGCACTAGTGTTGCACAAGTGTTGCACAAGTGTTGCACAAGTGTTGCACTAGTGTTGCACTAGTGTTGCACTAGTGTTGCACAAGTGTTGCACTAGTGTTGCACAAGTGTTGCACAGGTGTTGCACAAGTGTTGCACTAGTGTTGCACAAGTGTTGCACTAGTGCTGCACAAGCGTTGCACTAGTGTTGCACAAGTGTTGCACTAGTGCTGCATGGGTGTTGCACAAGTGTTGCACTAGTGTTGCACTAGTGTTGCATGGGTGTTGCACAAGTGTTGCACAAGTGTTGCACAGGTGTTGCACAAGTGTTGCACAAGTGTTGCACAAGTGTCTCATTCAACAAACTTTGATATCCAGATTGACAGAGTTATCATTTTGATACAATTATTGTAGAAGAAATAAGTTGTTATGAAGTGAAGTTGTACCACACAGAGTAAGAATATTTTACAAAAAATGAGAGAAGAAAGCTGCGCCATCTTGGATGACACAACAATTAATTGACCTCAAAAGGCGATAACTTTATATATAAAAAAAATTAAAGTAAGAAAAAAACTGAGGACTGTGGGTGAGGTTCACCGGGATTGTCCCGGTCCGGGTCTGGTCCAGTTGGTGGCCCGGCGAGGACTATGCTACTTTATATATTACAAAGTAAACAAATTCTTTAATACAGTAATCTAGAGTTTGAAAACGAAGTTGCAGTGAAGTTAATCCTGAGAGAGAGAGAATGAGAGAGAGAGAGAGAGAGAGAGAGAGAGAGAGAGAGAGAGAGAGAGAGAGAGAGAGAGAGAGAGAGTGTGTGAGAGTGAGAGTGGGGGAGGGAGGAAGGGAATGGGGGTAGAAGCTAAATTGGTACCTTGAAGTGACCACCACTGTAGAACGACATATAACAGTTGTTACGCCTGGTCACCTTCCACATTACTTTGAGTCGAACTTGCTTATTAGTAGCTTAAATAAGCAAATCCGACTATATAATATTATCTGGGGCCACATATAACGTTATCAATTGGAATCATGTAAATTAATGTACATAGCAAAATTATTGATGTTTTAGGTTAGGTGTAACAGTGCGAGATGTGAAGCATTATGTAACAACCAGTCTCTGGTTAAACCGAGCTGCCTTAGAATATATCACGTGACCTACCTTATGTCAGGTCAGCCTTGCCACACTACAGTCAGTAGCAGCTCGCCTTCAACCCGTGGTACATCACGGAAACCCTCTGTTGTACCACAGCTTCAGTTCTTTGATAAATACGTTAAAGTTGTTTTAAGTGGACATACGTGTATCTCACGTCCCGTTTATGAATTATTTTGTTAAACACCAGGAGCTGTGAAGAACCTTGTCAGGTGAATGATGAAATTGCCTTAAGGTCATGTCTATAGTTCTATGTAAATAATTTCGCACTCGTAAGATACGAGAGAAAAGCTGACATTTTATTTTTGATAAGTTTCTAAGAAACAATATGACAGTTCAAAGACCTTTGAATTTTTACTTGTGATTCTTGATACCCTAAGAAGTAGTAAGAAATTCTTTTATTATTGCACCAAGACATCTCTCTCAGTAAGGAGGAGAGGTGGGCAATACAATGAAGACGTTATTTCCGTAATTTACGTAGCCTTCTGTTACCCTCTTAAGAACACTTACAAAATAAAATCTGGCTACCCATATAAATTCAGTCACACATCTGAACTGACTGGGAATGCTTGAAGTTCCTTCAGTTGTACTCCTTGAAACGTAGGCGAGAAAGGTAATTCATAAATTGAAGAGACTGGTCCGAAACCTCACACGGAAATCACATATGAAAGCGAGAGACTTAGCTGATGATGCAAAAATACTTAAAAAAAAAAAAAAATCAGGGACGCAGTGAGCACACTCGGAGAACTCACTGATTGTTAGAGGTACGTGAATTTTCAACGCTCCTCTTTAGCGCTTCCCCTTGATTATAATAATAATCAACGCTCTTCGTTCATAATGAGAATTACCAATTATCCCCTGGAAACTTGTTACGCTCCTCACGTCATTTCCTGATCAGCTGGCCTGTGGTATATACGTTGGGCTGCTTGTGATCTGCATCAACAGCCTGTTTGTTCAGGCTATCAACTGGGAAGTCTGGTCTAGAACTAGGTCGCTGTGGTGATAACTCCAGAAATTGTTGTAAGGTAAGATAGCGTGTTGCAGTGACCTAAGACGTACATAATGAACTTCAGGAGTGATACATGTAATGTTATATATTCTGGGTGCAATATTGTTAAGAAGCGTATTTTATGGTCAGAAACTAGTTGGTGGAAAAGGAATAAAAGTTCATGGGGTCGTTGCTATCCATTCATACCTCCTGTAAACACGCTTTTCAATCTTTCTTGAGACGTGCCATGCACAACCTACCATCACCTCGTACCTTTATTACTGCTCCTGCAGCGCTGTATAGCCCTTGTGGCTTAGCGCTTCTTTTTGATTATAATAATAATAATATTACTGCTCCTCAGTTTTCTAATTTCGACATTCCTTATGCACGATATTCACATAATTCATTTATCTCCAACAAGACATTGCCGCTGCCTTCCATCGTTTATTCAACCTGTAAAATATACATAACATATATATTCATATCCTATAACCCACTTCGAATATGGCAGAGCAAACCTAACTAGTTTCAGAAGTAGATATTTTTAACAATTCACGACTCATTGAAAACCTCATAATACATAAGACAACACAATTACCCAAAGAAAAGGAATCGTGACTAGATTTGTAATATGTTTTATAGCAAGGGAATATTAATTAATTACGCAAAGGAAATTAGCACTGACTTGGAACTTCTAAAATAAACTAAAAATATCTTGTCCAACTTATAACATTTAATACAAATCCTAAAACCAACGGGGAAAAAATAGGGGGACCCTTAACCGACTTGTAAAATTTAACACATGTCGTGAAGCAAGCAAGAAAAAGTTGAAGAAAATGTTGGTGGCTGAGAGAGAAGTAAGGAGAGATCGAGGTAACTCCCTTGTAAGCCCTGAGAGGTGCTTGTCTTGCCTCTCCTTTAAGGCCTGCCAACATCCTGCCGAGTAGCTCTTGAGAATCCTTTACCACAGGATAAGTCAGCTCAAGATGGCAGGTTACGAGAGGCAGGTAGCAGGTCGTACAGTTCGCCCCCCACTTGGTTATATCTGGCTATATCATGCCTTAGTCTTGACATACCACTTGCTATATCCTTTCAGGCTCAGAATATGTGAATGTATAGTGTGACACCCCAGGCAGTAGTAACACAGGTAGCTTAAGGGGTGCTAAGAAGGTAGTGCTCAGAAGAATATTAAGAACAGAGTTAAGAAGAGGTTCTAAGAAGTGTTAAGACGGGGGCTACGGCCATATATGTTCTATAATCCCACTCTAGTAGGAGAATGTCGTTTTCTATCCCATTTTACTGGTAAATTTGAGTCCATCCCATTCATCTGAATTTGTATCTAGTTTTTCATCCCCATTACCGGTGTCGCATACTCGTATACAGTGGTGTATACGATTCACGAGACACCATACACCATTACCAACGTTTATACCACCATACACCATATAAAATACATCATTCACTACACATTATATGCAGTGAATCTTGCAGAGCTTACCTGATGAACAAGAATCAACATATCACGCACAATACAGCACATATTACATACTAGACCTCATGCAACAAGGATTATACATCAATATACACACTGTACATACACCATGCTTCATACACCTCGGGTGCCGAATGGTGGCGAGGGATGGCAGAACATATTCAGCTTTCGTATAATCTCTAATGGGCACCAGTACATCCAATTTAGTATCAAACTAACGCATGTGTAGGTATTATGCTTGCAATATGTTTTGGAATCTTTATTGAGAGTTCCATTACTGACTTAAGAAATCGTAATGACACGATTGCAAACAAACCATACCCCCGGCCGGGATTGAACCCGCGGTCATAGTCTCAAAACTCCAGCCCGTCGCGTTAGCCACTAGTGGCTAACGCGACGGGCTGGAGTTTTGAGACTCTATGACCGCGGGTTCAATCCCGGCCGGGGGTATGGTTAGTTCCATTACTATTTATTCAAGATTTATTAATAGTTTTGGTTTCAAGAAAATCAGTTTTTGTTGGTGGCTCAGAATAATCAGTGTAGGAGACAGTGTTGAAGACAGTGTATTTTCAGTGTGTTTTATTGTGCACTGGGTGGAGGGTGTGTGTGTTGTTGATGCAGAAGACGCAATATTGTCCACTGGGTGGAGGGTGTGTGTGTGTTGTTGATGCAGAAGACGCAACATTGTGCACTGGGTGGAGGGTGTGTGTGTGTTGTTGATGCAGAAGACGCAATATTGTGCACTGGGTGGAGGGTGTGTGTGTGTTGTTGATGCAGAAGACGCAACATTGTGCACTGGGTGGAGGGGCGTGTGTGTTGTCGATGCAGAAGACGCAACATTGTGCACTGGGTGGAGGGTGTGTGTGTGTTGTTGATGCAGAAGACGCAACATTGTGCACTGGGTGGAGGGGTGTGTGTGTTGTTGATGCAGAAGACGCAACATTGTGCACTGGGTGGAGGGTGTGTGTGTGTTGTTGATGCAGAAGACGCAACATTGTGCACTGGGTGGAGGGTGTGTGTGTGTTGTTGATGCAGAAGACGCAACATTGTGCACTGGGTGGAGAGTGTGTGTGTTGTTGATGCAGAAGACGCAACATTGTGCACTGGGTGGAGGGTGTGTGTGTGTTGTTGATGCAGAAGACGCAACATTGTGCACTGGGTGGAGGGTATGTGTGTTGTTGATGCAGAAGACGCAACATTGTGCACTGGGTGGAGGGTGTGTGTGTGTTGTTGATGCAGAAGACGCAACATTGTGCACTGGGTGGAGGGGTGTGTGTGTTGTTGATGCAGAAGACGCAACATTGTGCACTGGGTGGAGGGGTGTGTGTTGTTGATGCAGAAGACGCAACATTGTGCACTGGGTGGAGGGGTGTGTGTGTTATTGATACAGGTGGACGCAACATTGTGCACTGGGTGGACGGGTGTGTGTGTTGTTGATGCAGAAGACGCAACATTGTGCACTGGGTGGAGGGTGTGTGTGTGTTGATGCAGAAGACGCAACATTGTGCACTGGGTGGAGGATGTGTGTGTTGTTGATGCAGAAGACGCAACATTGTGCACTGGGTGGAGGGTGTGTGTGTTGATGTAGAAGACGCAACATTGTGCACTGGGTGGAGGATGTGTGTGTTGTTGATGCAGAAGACGCAACATTGTGCACTGGGTGGAGGGTGTGTGTGTTGATGTAGAAGACGCAACATTGTGCACTGGGTGGAGGGTGTGTGTGTTGTTGATGCAGAAGACGCAACATTGTGCACTGGGTGGAGGGTGTGTGTGTGTTGTTGATGCAGAAGACGCAACATTGTGCACTGGGTGGAGGGGTGTGTGTGTTGTTGATGCAGAAGACGCAACATTGTGCACTGGGTGGAGGGGTGTGTGTGTGTTGTTGATGCAGAAGACGCAACATTGTGCACTGGGTGGAGGGTGTGTGTGTTGTTGATGCAGGGGGACGCAACATTGTGCACTGGGTGGAGGCGTGTGTGTGTTGTTGATGCAGAAGACGCAACATTGTGCACTGGGTGGAGGGGAGTGTGTGTTGTTGATGCAGGAGATGCGACATTGTGCACTGGGTGGAGGGGAGTGTGTGTTGTTGATGCAGGAGATGCAACATTGTGCACTGGGTGGAGGCATGTGTGTGTTGTTGATGCAGAAGACGCAACATTGTGCACTGGGTGGAGGGGTGTGTGTGTTGTTGATGCAGAAGACGCAACATTGTGCACTGGGTGGAGGGGTGTGTGTGTTGTTGATGCAGAAGACGCAACATTGTGCACTGGGTGGAGGGTGTGTGTGTTGTTGATGCAGAAGACGCAACATTGTGCACTGGGTGGAGGGGTGTGTGTGTTGTTGATGCAGGGGGACGCAACATTGTTCACTGGGTGGAGGGGTGTGTGTGTTGTTGATGCAGAGGGATGCAACATTGTGCACTGGGTGGAGGGGTGTGTGTGTGTTGATGCAGGGGGACGCAACATTGTGCACTGGTTGGAGGGGTGTGTGTGTTGATGCAAGGGGACGCAACATTGTGCACTGGGTGGAGGGGTGTGTGTGTGTTGTTGATACAGGTGGACGCAACATTGTTCACTGGGTGGAGGGGTGTGTGTGGTGTTGATGCAGGGGGACGCAACACTGCATGATCACGTCTGGGGTAACAACAAATGCCATGACCGCGTCTAAGACATCATTTGCCACAAAATCGTTGATCGTACCTGGAGTATACCTAAAGAGGGTTTTGGGGATCAATGCCCCCGTGGCCCTGTCTGTGACCAGGCCTCAAGGTGGATTAGGGCCTGATCAACCAGGCTGTTCCTATTGGCCGCACGCACGAACTACAGCCCAGCTGGTCAGGTGCCTGTTCAAAACCTTCTTGAAGACAGCCAAGGGCCTATTGGAAATCCCATGCGCTGTATAGCCCTTGTGGCTTAGCGCTTCTTTTTGATTATAATAATAATATTGGAAATCCCCCTTATGTACGCTGGGAGGCAGTTGAACAGTCTTGAGCCCCTCACACGTATTGTGTTGTCTCTCGTCGTGTTAGTGGCACCCCTGCTTTTCATTGGGGAGATGTTGCATCGTCTGCCGAGTATTTTGCTTTCATAGGGAGTGATTTTTGTGTGTAAATCTGGTACTAATGCCCCTAGGATTTTCCAAGTGTATACAATCATGTATCTCTCCCGCCTGCATTCCAGGGAGTACAGGTTGAGGAACTTCAAACGTTTACCGTAGTTGAGGTGTTTTACAGCAGTTATGCGTGCCGTGAAGGTTCTCTGTACATTTTCTAGGTCAGCAATTTCACCTGCCTTGAAAGGTGCTGTTAGTGTGCAGCAATATTTCAGCCTGGATAGAACAAGCGACCTAAAGAGTCATCATGGGCTTGGCATCCCTAGTTTTGAAAGTTGTCAATATTCATCCTATCATTTTTTTATATAATGTGTTCTTTGAAAGTGAGATCCTCTGACATTGTCACTCCCAGGTCTTTTACGTTAGTTTTTCGCTCTATTGTGTGGTTGGAATTTGTTTATACTTCGATGAAGTTTTAATTTCCTCACGTTTTCCATATCAGAGTAATTGAAATTTCTCATCATTGAACTTCATATTGTTTTTGGCGGCTTTACTGCCACTTTTGTGGAGTGGGGCTGTCTGTTGTTTTTAGCAGCTGTGGGACGACCCCTGTGTCCCTGCTTCCTCCCCATAAGAAGTTAGAACATGATAGGGGCTTCTTGCAGTTCTTGATGAACACGGAGTTCCATTAGGCTGGGCCTGGGGCAGAGTGCATGGCCATGTCATTTATCGCCTTTATGAAGTCATTTTGCGTCAGGATAATATCAGATTGGTTTGAATCTACCAAATTCTGAGTCTTGCTCATAAAAATTCATTGAAGTCTTCGACTCTTAGTCTGATTAGCTGCTCACTAAAAGCTGAGTCATATTGGAACTTGAGTAGCTCACTCATTTCCTTGCTGTCATCTGTATAAGACCCATCTAGTCTAAGTAGGTGCCAATTACTGGATGTTGTTCGCGACTTAGATTTGTCATTAAAGAGATATTTTTATTTCGTTTATGGATTTTAGTTTTTTCCACATCTCTTGATTCCTGTAAGATTCCTTTAGCTTAAGTTCAATGTTTGTTATTTCTCTGACCAGTGCCTCCCTTCGTATTATAGATATATTGGCTTCTTAGTCGCTGTTATTCTTCGCCTTCGCCTGTATAGGGAGCGCCTCTCTAGTTTACATCTTCTCTTCGTTTTCGTTAAAGGAAAATGCTTTGAGCATACCTCGTGTGCCACAGAGTTCATTTTTTCTAGACACAGATTTGGATCCGTGTTACTTAGGCTATCTTCGCAGATTATATCATTTAGGACTTGGTTGACTTGTTCCCACCTTACGTTTTTGTTACTGAAATTGAATTTGGTGAAGGCTCACTGGTGACTGATCACATTTTGTCAATCTGGGGCGCCGCGCATACATGTCTGAACCTCTGTTATGTTGTGATCTGAGTATTTTGTCTTTGATATGGTAATATTTTATATTAAATCATAATTGTTAGTGAAGATGGGGTCCAGTGTATTCTCCAATCTTGTTGGCTCTATTATTTGCTGGTTTAAGGTGAATTTGGTGCAGAGATTTAAAAGCTCGTGTATATGTGAGTTTTTATCTGAGCTGCCACCTGGTGTTATTTCTGCTACAACATTATTTGCTACATTCCTCCATTTTAGGTGTCTTACCCGGAGTTTACCTGGAGAGAGTTTCGGGTGTCAACGCCCCCGCGGCCCGGTCTGAGACCAGGCCTCGTGGTGGATCAGGGTCTGATCAACCAGTCTGCTACTGCTGGCCGCACGCAAGCTGACGTATGAATCACAGCCCGGTTGGTCAGGTACTGACTTTAGGTGCCTGTCCAGCGCCTTCTTGAAGACAGCCAGGGGACTATTGGTAATCCCCCTTATGCATGCTGGGAGGCAATTGAACAGTCTTGGGCCCCGGACACTTATTGTGTTGTCTCTCGGTGTACTCGTGGAGCCCCTGCTTTTCATCGGGGGAATGTTGCATCTCCTGCCGAGTCTTTTGCTTTCATATGGAGTGATTTTCGTATGCAGGTTTGGTACCAATCCCTCCAGGACCTTCCAAGTGTATATTATCATGTATCTATCTCGCCTGCGTTCCAGGGAATACAGATTAAGGATCTTCAACCGTTCCCAGTAGTTTAGGTGCCTTATCTAACTTACGTGTGCCGTGAAAGTTATTTATACAATCTCCAGGTCTGCAATTTGCGGTTGAAATCCACCAGGAGAAAGATGTTTGGGGCAGGAGCTGGCAGATTTTCCAGACAGTGGTCTATTTTCAAAAGCTGTTCCTGGAATTGTTGGGAAGTTGTATCTAGAGGCTTGTATACAACCACAATGACAAAGTTTTGGTTCTCCATCTTTACTGCCAGAACATCATCATCATCATTTGAGGTATTTAGTAGTTCCGAGCATATCAGTGACTCTGTGACGTACAGGCTAACCCTATCCCCCCCTTTTGCCTATTCACTTTGTCGCATCTGTATAGGTTATAGCCCGGGATCCATATTTCATTGTCAGTGTGATCATTTATGTGGGTCTCTGTGAAAAAACGCGAACATCGCTTTTGACTCTGTAAGCAGTCCATGGATGAAAGGTATTTTGTTCATTGCTGGCTTTAGACCCTGTATATTTGCGAAGATAATATAATAATATATCTTTATTTCTACAAGTACATGTACAAGGTATACAGTCCTAGCTGACATTAATGACATACTACAATATAGAAAGCCGCTTGTTATTACCTGGAGTTTACCTGGAGAGGGTTTCGGGGGTCAACGCCCCCGCGGCCCGGTCTGAGACCAGGCTTCATGGTGGATCACGGTCTGATCAACGAGGCTGTTACTGCTGGCCGCGCGCAAGCTAACGTACGAATCACAGCCCGGTTGCTCAGGTACTGACTTTAGGTGCCTATCATGCAGAGCATTTCGGGCAAGTTAGGTCAGTTTTGTCCCAGGATGCGACCCACACCAGTCGACTAACACCCAGGTACCTATTTTTACTGATGGGTGAACATGGACAACAGGTGTAAAGAAATATGCCCAATGTTTCCACCTAAGCATATAAAGCGAGACCTTTGCCACCCGGCCACGGGCCACCAGACATTTTAAAGTATACACCTTGTATCTTACACCAGACACCTCATAACATGCACCATACAACTTTTAACATACATTGCAAGTATAAGTCACTGTCATGCCATTATAGACAGCTTAATTACCCTCTCATTATGGATTAGGAGCGGTAAACAGTGAATTTCTCAGGAAGAACTGAAAAGTCTCTGGACACTGTTATTAGGTGAACATTTTATTGGTACATCATTGACGCGCGACCATCAATTGATAAAACAATCACTCACCTTCATCAATAATGCATGGAATACATTCTCTGGGGAGTCAAGATATGCATATATTTGCTACCAGGCCCAGGGTACTGCAGGCCTGATGGGTAGTAACGTAATTTGAAACCACATTCACATCTGCCCAGATAATTGGAATTTCTTGACGTTTCGTTCCGTCTTGAATCATTATCGGATCACTACTATGATTTGATTATGGTCAAGAAGCAAAAGGTTGTTTAAGGATTGATCCACAACTTGTGAGCTAGTTGTGAAACGTTCCTCCCACAGTGTTGTGAAACGTTCCTCCCAGTGTTGTGAAACGTTCCTCCCACAGTGTTGTGAAACGTTCCTCCCACAGTGTTGTGAAACGTTCCTCCCACAGTGTTGTGAAATGTGTAGACAGCCTGTACTGTCTGCACAGACAGCCTATGCTGTCTGCCAGCTTAGTTCATATTTCGCGGCACTCAGGTGCTGCCCACTCTAGGCCTGCCCAGGTCAGTGGGACGCTGGTCCCACTCGCGCACTCTCTCAGCAGCCTAGAAGTAGACAACAGTCCTACTCCCTCTCTCCCTCCCTGTGTACCCACCACGACTTACAAATAAAGTAAGAAGTCTCCGAAGACGTATCATTCATTCACCCACTACCAGAAACACCAAATTATATCGTTTCACATTGGTGGGAAGTGGTGGTTGCAGCAGTTGTTTGCCCGGAGAGAGGAAGGAATGAAGTTCACTTCATCACCCTACACAACAAGCATCCGTCTCTCAACGAGTTATCCTGACGTCGTGTCTGCACGTTTCAGCATCCAGACACAGGTACAAGCAGGATTTGGCCGAAATTTCCCAAATTTCTTCGAGAAATATAAGTGGTGTCCCTGTGACTCCATGCCACAGCATCCCATGCTGTTTTCAAGTCACGTGTTCAGCATCACTTGTATGTTGCTGTTGTTTTTCAGCTCTGCGCGGCTATTTCAGCAAGTCAGAGGTGAGTTTGTGGTGATTTCTGCGTCCAGTGTGAGTATCTCGCCGTGTTGTGGGTGGGAGAGGAGGAAGTGGCCAGATCCTCCCTCGCCAAACACTCACCCACGCTCCTCGCCACCACAATACCATACACCACCATGCCATCACTCCCTCTGCTGTGTTTTCTGCTGTTTTTCGTGTGAATTCTTTGCCAGAGCTGTGTATCCAAGTGCCCAAAGCCACTCGAAGCCACGTGGATCACTAAGCCACATGGATCAGCAAGCCACGTGGATCAGCAAGCCACGTGGATCAGCAAGCCACATAGATCACGACGCCACATGGATCCTGATGCCACATGGAGTGTGGATGAAGCCACGTGAGTTACCGAGCCAGATGTCCCAGGCCACATGCTGTGGTCTGTTGCTGCCCGACTTCATGACGTCATGATGTCTGCCTGATGTCACCTCGAGATGTCTGCTGACGTCACAGTGCTGTTGATGCCACCTCGCGACGTCACGCCTGACATCACATGTCACATCGAGTGTTTCAGTAATTATGTCAGTATTGTCGAGAAGATTGAGAGAAGATATATGTCGTGTGTTAATTAATTCCTCTCAGTCAGTGTTCTCACATGTTAGTGTATGGCTTAGTGTCAATTTTGTGCACAGAAAATCATCATTTGCTAGTTAAGCCATGTTGTACCACATGTACCGCGGGGGTGTGTAAAGTTTTGCGTGTGTCCAGTGTGATCTTGAGCCCAGACCAGTGTGTAGCACCACTGTGTTATTGTCACCCTATGTGACCAGCATGTTTGACAGCTGATATTAGTCAACCCTGAGCGTATGAGCCCCTTGTGCAGAAAGCTCTTATGCTCGTCGCTCATAGATGTTCTGCAGAATCGTACCTGCTACAATTCGCATCAAGATTTGTTTCACTTCACCTCCAGACCTTCAGAGTGCAGTTATATGTAGAGAAACAAGTCTGGGGACGCTTAGACTAACCTCTGCTATAACTCCAACTGCCGAGAGAATGACACTCGTCAAGCCGCAGTTAGCCCTGTCGGCAGGCGCCGTGTCAGCCTCGTGTCATACCTTCAGTAATCTCCTGCACAAAGATGATGTCACTTTGACTGTTAGCTCGCTCACTGCAATCTGGTGTATGTTGTTACGAGTCCCTGATGTTTCACCCAGTCATCTCTTCCATGACTCGCTCCACGACTTGCTCCACGCTCACTGGCAGTGACAGCCCAGCGACAGTATCAATTGAGAAGTGTCCTCCTGAGTCGCTTGCCACAAGTCCTGCCCAGTTGCCGAGTTTTGACGATGCCTCACTCGAGGTCACCAGCATGTCGTGCCCCAGGTTGAGTGAAACCTGCAGTGACTCCTACGATGACTGCTTCACCTTTCTAGAGGAGACCGTAACCCATTATGTCACAGCTCAGTGGCAGCGATGTCTCCTGTGTTGCAGTATCTGTCCAGATGCAGGAAGGCGTGCAGTGATGCCCTTCGACGCTCACTGCCTTTGACCACAATGTTTAGCACACCCCACATGTTTTTTTCTTGCCCCCCTGTAGGAAGTTTTTTTTCCATGTCCATGTATGTAATATATATATATATATATATATATATATATATATATATATATATATATATATATATATATATATGTTTTTATTCTGTGTTCTGTGCCCTGTTCCTGCGAGAGGGAGACCGAGTTTTTTTCACCACCAGTATTGTCGCGTCGGGACGATGCGAGGTAGGTGGCCGAGCAAATGTAGACAGCCTGTACTGTCTGCACAGACAGCCTATGCTGTCTGCCAGCTTAGATGATATTTTGCAGCACTCAGGTGCTGCCCTCTCTAGGCCTGCCCAGGTCAGTGGGATGCTGGTCCCACTCACGCACTGTTGCAACCCTTGAATGGGTTACAATGTATATTATGTATGTATATGTATATAATTATTACCTTTTCATATAATTTTATATTGCTTATATTTGCAATAATAGCTAAATCGTAAATATATTGCTTTATATTATTTGACTTAGTTATGTTGTTAGGTAGGATGTAACACACATTATATGCTCATAGTTCAAGTCTTGATTGTCTACTGTAATTATCGCTTGTGACTCGTTACTCTGCCGGCTTCTGTTGCTGGGCAGCAACTGTCCACGGAGCTATCACGTGATAGAGGAGGGGGGTGTTCACACCTCACCTGAAGTATTCAGTCTGGTCTAGACTCTCTTGGTGGTTGGACGTATTCCTGACAAGTGCCTAACTGTTCCTTATTGGCCCTTGTTGGAAGATCGTCTCTGTAGCTTTCTTGTTAGTTCTGTAGAACTCTGTTCACAGAACATTGTATAGACTTAGTGATTTTCGACGTTGTACTGAGGTCGTGTGTCGCATAGACACTCTGAGCAACTCAGGTCCTGAGCTGTAGCTTCTGACCTAATTTGTACTGGTATCTGTGTACTGTCACAGTCGGGGATTTTCTTATGCTGAACTTAGATTCAGTGGTATGGGAGTTGTGTGACTTTTGTGGAGGATCTGCTGATGGTCCCTACTTAGTGTTGTTATTTTATCTCCTTGTTCCTGATTCTGTGTTGCAGTTGCTTGTTATATTGCTATTGGGCTTAGAATTCTTTTTATTGTTCAAGCAGACTGTTCTGACTGCCAGTTGGTCAAGAAGTTAGTTTATCTGAGGACTTTGTCAGTCACTTGTTTAAGTCTAGTCGAGTTGTGAGACATAGTGAACTACTTAGAGCACTTACACATACACACAAACTTGTACATATTTGTATATTATTATTAAATGTTAATGTACCAGACGGTACTTAAGAATAATAAATGTGATATGTGCTTTCAGCACAATAATACTGTACACGAGAGAAGTGATTAATATTATTTTGATTACTGTGATTAATTTAATTTAATTTGATAATATACCTCTAGACTTAATAAATTTATTAAATTTTAATTTCTCTAGTTAGTAGCCTACCAGTTGTAATCCTGAAGCACTATTGAATCATACTGAATTCTAATGGATGATTGGACAAGGATACTGACTACTTGTTACGAAAACCCAGTAACAGGCTGGATGCTAGAAGGGCAGTCCTTTCTAGTATTCACTGGAGATCTCTAAGCTTTTAGAATCGCGTTTTTTGTAACACGCACTCTCTCAGCAGCGTAGAAGCAGACAACAATCCTACTCCCTCTCTCCATCGTGAGCATGGCCCTCCCGGGCCATGGGCACAAACACACAAGCCTGTGTACCCACCACGACTTACAAATAAAGTAAGAAGCCTCTGAAGATCTTTTTATTGAACCCCGCTCCGCTGCAGCATCACCAAATAATCTCATTCACAAACGTTCCTCCCACAGTGTTGTGAAACGTTCCTTCCAGTGTTGTGAAACGTTCCTCCCACAGTGTTGTGAAACGTTCCTCCCACAGTGTTGTGAAACGTTCCTCCCACAGTGTTGTGAAATGTTCCTCCCACAGTGTTGTGAAACATTCCTAACACAGATCTGTGACTTTTATTTATCACTTACATTACTTAGGCTCCTGTTGTACCCTGTGTAAATGTTTCTTTACACTTGTTTCTGTAAATTATTTCTCAGCTATATAATGCCTAGAAGCAAAGAAGAGTTTAATGTAAAGAAGAAGAAAAAGATGAAGGTGAGTTTACTCAACCTTCTTCAGTCTGCTTTTTCCTCAGTCCTCAGACGTCATTCAGTCAGTACTAAAGTAGCATGTATTTTAGCGGACGAAGGAGCGAGTCTCCACCTCTTTTATCTTCAACTGACACAAGTTTATTAAGCTGCCATCACTCAACCAGCTGCCGTCACTCAGCCAGCTGCCATCACTCAGCCAGCTGCTATCACTCAGCCAGCTGCTATCACTCAGCCAGCTGCTATCCCCTCTTCTAAAAGCAAGAAAAGTAAACTCTAGAGGTATTTTAAAAATATAATATGCTATATTACTGAGCATATGTTGCTCTGTATTTTCCCCTCGACATATTAAAGCGTGACAGAAGAACTAAGATAAACACTGGTATTACCATAACAAATAAGACACTTGTGCAACATTTGTTCTGGAAACGTTTCGCCACATAGTGGCTTCTTCAGTACAAGTCAGAAAAAGGTGGAATAAGAGGAGTAGTTTGAGGTAATCAGTCCCACAGCTGTGAGTCGATTTGTTCAGTCCATCAGTCCTTACATATCACGACTCGCGAAATCGTAATACCACAATGGCGGCTTTGAGGGAACTTGAGCTCGAGTTCACCACAAGCCACGTTGGTGTGGATTCATCTGTAAAAACCTGCATTTGGGGTCACAGTGGTGGCCCATGCTAACCTCCCTATGGTGCGCAGAAATATACCTAGTTGGAAGATTCTTATTAGAGCCAGCTAGCCCAGTTAACACACTGCCCTGTGAGTTTTAGGAGTCACTTACCATGGGATCAAACCCACACCCGTTCCGTGATTAGGTAAGTCACCCTCATATTCAACCTTTCACGCCTATATATTTGTGCCAGCTAGCTCACAGCTATTCAAGTGTTTATTGAAACTGTGATTGAGTTAGTAATCAAGCAAATTCCCCAACACGAATTTCAGGAAGAGTGGAAGGGGAGGTGAGAGGAGTGGAGATGCGATAAAGAAGGGAGGTGGTAGGGATAATGGAAATGCAAATGAAGAGGAAAAGGAAATACGAATAGGGGATAATAAAAATGTATAGAGGTGTAAGTATTAGGAAGAAATTTACAAGCTAGTTCAAAAATAGAAAAGAAAATAGATATTGAGATATCTTAGGATGAATCACTGTGGGGAAGGATCCTTGTCCTCTCACATGTCGCCTGGAATGTAGAGAAGGATGTGTAGGGAGGACGGAGGGGTGAATGGAGGAAAAGGATGGTGAAGGAATATAGGAAGGACGCGGAGATGAATGAGGGAGAGGGAAGATGGGGAGAAAGAGGGGCCAGGAGGGAGTGATAAGTCATGAGGGTGACAACATGCTGGGTGATTTAAGAGACATCACAGTGAGGTCCTGGATGATAGTCCACCCTTCGTGTTCAACCAACTCTCATACACTCACACCGTACTGCTACCATACTCTCTATCACAGTTACATAGTGGCACCTAAATACTCTTTCCCTATCATGTTCCATCACACAGGATGGTTTTCGTTCATCTGCCCGAGTCGGGAGGCTTCAGTAGGGACACAAGGCTATCGTCGAGCAATGGGTTTAGCTGGGAGAGAACTGTAACCACCATGGGAGAGGATGGAGATGAGAGGGGAGAAGTAGCGGCGGAGGAATGGAAAAGAGCAGGAGCGTGTGGATATGTGATGGAGACGGGAATAATGGAGAGGGGGGGGGTGGAGTTAAAGTGCAGGAAGTGCTGAGTCCGGAGACAGGTTGAGGGAGATGACATTGTCAGTAGATGAATGGAATTACAAACGACGTGGAAGGGGAAGGAAAGTGCTAAGACTCACTTGCCATGGGTTAGTCTCACCCGTTCCTTGGTTTGTTTACAATCGTGTTACCGGGGATAAACGCCTCCGCGGCACGGTCCACGACCAGGCCTCCCGGTGGAACAGGGCCTGATCAACCAGGCTGTTACTGCTGGCCACACGTAGTCCAACGTATGAACCACAGCCCGGCTGATCCAGCACCGACTTTAAGCAGTCAGGGGCCTATTGGTAATTCCCCTTATGCATGGTGGGAGGCTGTTGAACAGTTTTGGGCCCCAGACTTATTGTGTTTTCTGTTAGTGTACCAATGGTGCCCCTACTTTTCATTAAGGGTATTTTGCATCGCCTGCCCAGTATTTTACTTTCGGTGGAAGTGATTTCTGTGTGCAGAGTCGGGACCATTCCTTCTAGGATTTTCCAAGTGTAGATTATGTTGTATTTCTCTCGCCTGCGTTCCAACGAGCACAAGTCAAGTGCTTCCAAGCATTCCCAGTAGTTAAGGTGTTTGATAGAACTTATATGTGCAGTAAAGGTTCTCTGTACACTCTAGATCGGCAGTTTCACCTGCTTTGAACGGAGATGTTAATGTACAGCAGTATTCCAGCCCAAAGAGAGCAAGTGATTTGAAAAAGGATCATTATTGACTTGGCATCTGTTGTTTTGAACGTTCTCATTATCCATCTTATCATTTTCTTTGCAGATGTGATAGTGGCACTGTTGTGATCCTTGAAAGTGAGATCCTCAGAGATTACCACTCCCAGGTCCCTCACATTATTTTTTTTCGCTCTGTTGTATGATCAGGGTTATTAAAATTTCGTGGGTCGAGAGAGGTTGGTGCAAGTTTACTTACGTACAGATACACAAAGTACAGCTGCACAAAGTTAGGTGGTTTCAGTTATCATACATAAGCACAAAGAACACTGCAACAGGCAGGTCCAAGCCTCCTACCGGCTTAAGCCAATGCCCCAACCTAGTCAGGTCAGGTCACATTCACCTAGGGAGCACGGCATCTGACCTTGTAGCACAAGCTAGTCAGGTCGCGCTCACACCCACCCACATCCACTCATGTATTTATCCAACCTATTTTTAATACTACACAACGTTTTGGCATCTAAAACTGTACTCGGGAGTTGTTCCACTTATCGACAACTCTGTTGTCAAACCAGTGCCTCCCTATATCCTTCCTGAATCTGAATTTTTCCAGTTTAAAGCATTGCTGGGAGTCCTGTCTAGGCTAGATATTTTTAGCAAGCTATTTACATCCCCGTTATTTATTCCTGTCTTCCATTTATACACCTCAATCATATCCCCACTAATTCTGCGCCTTTCTAGAGAGTGCAAATTCAGGGCCCTTAGTCTATCCTCATAGGGAAGGTTTCTGATACATGGGATCAACTTTGTCATCCTCCTTTGTACGTTTTCCAGAGCATTTATATCCATTCTGTAATACGGTGACCAAAACTGTGCAGCATAATCTGGATGAGGCCTAACCAAGGATATATAGAGTTGAAGAACAACCTGAGGACTCCTATTATTTATGCTTCTTGATATGAAGCCAAGAATTCTGTTAGCTTTATTGTGAACACTAATGCACTGTTGTCTTGGTTTTATACTACTGCTAACCAGAACTCCCAAATCCTTTTTGCAATCAGTAATATTAAGATCTTCGTTATTTAGTTTATATTTGGCATGTTTATTTTCCTGTCCAATGTTTAGAACTTTGCATTTGTCTATATTAAACTGCATCTGCCACTTCTCTGACCACTGCATCAGTCTATTCAAATCTTCCTGGAGTGCTCTAATGTCCTTGTCAGAATGAATTAGACAGCCTATTATGGTGTCATCGGCAAACTTGCTTTAATCACTATTCCCTCATCTATATCGTTTATGTAGATTGTGAACAACAAGGGGCCCAACATTGACCCCTGTGGAACACCGCTCGTGACGTGCCCCCATTCTGATTTCTCCCCATTTATTCAAACTCTCTGCTGCCTATTTGTCAACCATGCCTCTATCCAGGAAAAAAATTCTCCTACTATTCCGTGTACCTTAAGTTTCCTCAATAGTCTCTGATGTGGAACTCTATCGAAAGCCTTACTGATGTCCATATACACAATATATTCATTACCATGATCCACCCCCTCAAATACCTTAGTGAAAAAGTTAACAAATTCGTAAGACAAGAACGTCCTTTTGTAAAAGCGTGTTGAGATTCGTTGATTGATTTACGCTTTTCAAGATGGCTACGAATTGCCTCACTATGGAGGTTAGGCTTATTGGTCTATAGTTTGAAGCTGAGGCTCTGTCACCAGCTTTGAAAATAAGTATCACATTTGCCATTTTCCACTTATCTGGCACTATGCCAGTTTGTAGTGATATGTTGAAAAGATTAGCCAAAGGTTTGCTAAGCTCCTCTTTACATTCCTTTAGAAGCCTTGCATACAATTCATCAGGACCTGGGGATTTGTTAGGTTTTAATTTATGTCTAAGGACCATGTCACTTGTGACCCTAATCTTTTGTAGTTTACTATCGTCCTGTTCTACATAATTTATTATTTCTGGAATGTCGCTAGTATCTTTCTGTGTAAAAACTGAGAGGAATTATGTGTTAAAAATTCTACACATTTCCTTATCACTGTCCGTGAGCTGACCCGGGTGGGCCTATCGTGTCCCTAATCTCCTGTATTCCTGAAAGAATCCTTTTGGGTTAGTCTTCGATTCTCTTGCAGCTTTAACCTCATAATCTCTCTTTGCTTTTCTTATTCCCTGTTTTATTTCTCTCTTTAACTGAACATATTTTCTTAATTGCTCCTCTCCTCTTTTGATTCGCCTCTATATGCCTCTCTTGACCAGTGAGATGTTTTAATCTATTGTTCATCCATTTGGGATCATTTTTGTTTAATCTGATTTCCCTATTGGGAACATAAGTTGTCTGAGCAGCTAGAACTATGCTCTGGAAAACGTCATATCGGCAATCATCACCACCTACCTGACCCCTAGTCAGGTCATTCCAGTTCAGCCCACCCAGGTAATTTTTCAGTCCTATGAAATCAGCCAAGCAGATGTCAGGGAAAGAGACTTGATTGCCATTATTAGGGTAATTCCGTGATACATTAAAACTGAGTGATTTGTAAACACTTTCCCCAAGCTCATCATTAACCTCAAGATTATTAATTAGCGATTCTCTGCTGGCAAGAACCAAGTCAAGCAGGTTATTTCCTCTAGTTGGTTCTGTCACATACTGTCTTAAAAAAACAATTCTGAATCGTATCTAGAAAGTCACTTGACTTCTGCCTCAGGTCGTGGGTATACTTGCCTCAGGTCTTGGGTATACTTGCCTCAGGTCTTGGGTATACTTGCCTCAGGTCGTGGGTATACTTGCCTCAGGTCTTGGGTATACTTGCCTCAGGTCGTGGGTATACTTGCCTCAGGTCGTGGGTATACTTGCCTCAGGTCGTGGGTATACTTGCCTCAGGTCGTGGGTAGTAACTTATATTATTGTGACCACGAACGAATGATATTTAATCAATAACAACCCATGTCGTTTTGGCCCGCCTCATGGTGAGCGAAAATCACATGACGCTCTAACTCGCAGAACCACCACATCCTACAAGAATGGGTTAGAGCGTCATGTGATTTTCGTTCACCACGAGGCGGGCCAAAACGACATGAGTTCGAATCCTCGGCCAGTCGCAGTGTTGTTATTGATAGTAAAATGTGTAAATTACCTAAGATAACCCGAAAAAGTGAGACTGATTTATATTCATTGGCCAGGAGAAGGGAAGTGGCAAGTGTAGAGGAATAGAGGGAGGAGCAAGAGCGGGTGAGGGGCTGGCACTTGGGAGGAGGGAGTAAATAAAGAAAATAGGGAGGTAAGAAGGTCGGTAGGGAGGGTTGGAGGTTGGCCGGGAGGGGGGGCAGGGAGGGAGGAATGTAGGTAGGGAGGGAAGGAAGGAGGTAGGTTGGTAGGGAGGGAGGGGGGGTTGGAATGTAGGTAGGGAAGGATGGAGGTAGGTTGGTAGAGAGGGAGGGAGGGAGGGATGTTGGTAGGGAGGGAAGGAAGGAGGTAGGTTGGTAGAGAGGGAGGGAGGGAGGTTGGTAGGGAGGGAAGGAAGGAGGTAGGGGGATGGAGTACGGGGGTGGTGACTCAAGATGGCGTAGGGTTGAAGGAAGGAGCAATGAGCCGTGAAGTAACGACCGGAAGTCACTGTGAGGGAGTGTTAAGACGCCAGGCCAGGGAGAGAGGGGAAGCCTTGCCAGGGAGAGAGGAAAAGCCAGGCCAGGGAGAGAGGGGAAGCCAGACCAGGGAGAGAGAGAGGAAACAGGCCAGGGAGAGAGGGAAAGCCATGCCAGGGAGAAAGGGGAAGCCATGCTAGGGAGATAGGGAAAAGCCAAGCCCGGGAGAGAGGGGACGCCAGATCAGGGAGAGAGGGCACGCCAGACCATTCATTCATTCATTCATTCATTCATTCAAAGTTTATTCTCTATAAGGATTACAATGCTGAGTTTACAGAATTTGGTTATTGTGTGGTTTACATGTAGTAAAATAATGATTACAGAGTGTACCACTAGAACACCTAGCATGGCTAGGCATTTCGGGCAGACTTAGTTTAATTCTTAATTTTAAAATATTACAAATTATGAGGTAAGTTGGTATTATGGCTAAGTGACTAAATACTAGTTTGTTAGTTTAGCAATGTGAATGCTTTTGTTTTGGCACAGTACATAGTTTCAGTATTGGAGTATCACAGGATTCATTATTTTAAGATTGAGATTAATATTTCTGTTTATGGTCAAATGGGTGAGTGTAAGTGTGAACCACCAGGTGGTATTCGTGCAGTTAGTTGACGGGGTGTATCAGGGAGATAAGATGTTTTCTAATGGTAGTTTTGAAGATGATGAATGTGTCTGCAGTTCTAGAGTTCTCAGGTAGGGTGTTCCAGATTTTAGGGCCTTTGACATACATTGAATTTTTGTAAAGTTTAGTCGGACACGGGGAATGTCGTAGAGATGTTTGTGTCTGGTGTTATGCCTGTGGGTTCTGTCACAACTATCAAGAAAACATTTTAGGTCAAGGTTGATATTGGAGTTTAAGGTCCTGTAGATGTAGATTGCACAGTAGTAAGTGTGGATGTACTGAACAGTGAGTAAGTTTAGATCCATGAAGAGTGGGGGGGGGTGTTGCCAGGGATGGGATTTAGTGATTATTCTTACTGCGGCTTTTTGTTGGGTTATTATTGGCTTTAGGTGTGTTGCTGCAGTTGATCCCCAAGCACAAATAGCATAGGTGAGGTATGGATAAATAAGTGAGTGGTATAGTGTGAGAAGGGCATTTTGCGGCACGTAGTATCGTATCTTGGAGAGGATCCCAACCGTTTTGGATACTTTTTTGGTTATGTGTTGGATATGGGTGTTGAAATTCAGGTTGTTGCCAAGGTATAGGCCTAGGAATTTGCCCTCATTATGTCTGGTAATTAGAGTGTTGTCGATCTTAATGTTAATTTGTGCATCTCCTGCTCTGCTACCAAACATAATATAGTAGGTTTTGTCAGTGTTAAGCGTAAGTTTATTGGCTGTCATCCAAGTCGATATTTTGATCAGCTCCTCGTTAACAATGGTGTTGAGGGTGGCAAGATTAGGGTGAGAGATGACGTAAGTCGTGTCGTCAGCAAAGAGAATGGGTTTCAGGTGTTGGGATACGTTTGGAAGATCATTGATGTATATGAGGAAGAGCAGGGGACCAAGGACACTTCCCTGCGGAACTCCAGCATCAAGTGGCCGTGTTGTTGATGCTGTGTCTTTAATGGTGACATACTGATACCTGTTAGTAAGGTAAGATTTGAAATAAGCAAGCGCATGGCCTCTTATACGGTAATGGTCAAGTTTGTGGAGTAGGATGTCGTGGTCTACTGTGTCAAAAGCTTTTCTTAGGTCAATAAAAATTCCTAGTGGATATTCCTTATTTTCCAATGCTGTGTAAAGCAGATCTAGCATTTTTATGATTGCATCATTAGTGCTTTTATTTTTCCTGAATCCAAATTGGCAGGGGTTGAGTATGTTTTGTGCCGTTATAAATGAATATACACAAATAACCCGCACATAAAAGAGAGAAGCTTACGACGACGTTTCGGTCCAACTTGAACCATTGACAAAGTCACAGTGTGACTTTGTCAATGGTCCAAGTCGGACCGAAACGTCGTCGTAAGCTTCTCTCTTTTATGTGCGGGTTATTTGTGTATCGTTCCAGTCACGGTATTGTGCCTTTTTTTGTTATAAATGAATATAGTCTCCTGTGCACGAGTTTCTCAAAGATTTTGGATAGCAATGGTAAGTTTGATATTGGCCTATAGTTGTTTAAGTCTGTAGGGTCACCACCCTTATGTATTGGTGTAACCCTTGCCATCTTGAGTAGTTTCGGGAAGGTGCTAGTTTCTAGTGACTTGTTAAAAAGTAATGAAATAGCATGCGAAAGGACATGGGCCGCTCGCTTGTACAGTAATGGTGGGACATGAGACAGATTCCCTGAGTTGTTTTTAAGTGACTTTATAATCTCGGTGACTTCCGTGGGCTCAGTTGGTGCAAGATAGAAGGAATTTGGGAAATTCCCATCTAGATAGTCCCCGGCATGGGCATTGGTATGTGGGATTTTATTTGCGAGATTAAATCCTATGGTTGAGAAGAAGTCGTTTATCTTGTTAGCTGTGTCAGTGGGATGTAGTGGTGTTTCATTAGGTTTAGTTAGGACAATATTCTTGTTTTTTTTCAGTTTGTGGGTCCCTAGAATCTGAGAGAGTGTTTTCCAGGTCTTTTTTATATCTCCTCTAGTGTCTGTGAATCTACTGGAGTAGTATAGTTATTTGGCTTTCTTTATTACTTTGGTGAGAACTGATGAATAGTGTTTAAAAATACCTTTGTGTATTAAGCCCTGTCTATATTGCTTTTCATATTGGTGTTTCTTGTCAATGGATTTCAGAATGGTGCTGGTTAGCCATGGGCAACCAAGCCGTTTGTTTGTAATCTGTTTCATTTTTATAGGACAATGTTTGTTGTATAGTCTAAGTAATTTGTTAAGAAAAATATCTGTCCAGTCATCAATACCATTGGCCTTGGAGAATTCTGTAGGCCAGTCTCCAGTCTCCAGATCAGCTGTGAGCTTCCTTATTGAGGCCTCGTCATGGAGTCTAAATGAGACTTTATTGTATTCAAGTGGTGGTTTACTAATGTTTGTCAGGAGGAAGGTAGGGTAGTGGTCTGTAGTGCTATCTGTGATTATCCCTGATTTAAGGGGGGCTAGTATATTGGTCCATATGTGGTCTGTTATGGTTGCACTTGTCTCAGTGAGCCTGGTTGGTTTAGTTATTGTTGGTATGAGAAGTGTGTTGTTCATATTGTTGATGAAATCAGTTACAGGTTGATCATCTAGTATGCCAAGGTTGATGTTGAAGTCTCCAGCTAAGAGAAAGTGGTGCTTATTCATTTGTCTGTTTGTTATTAGTGACTTTAATTTCTCACTGAAATTTGGGATGTTTGTGTGAGGTATCCGGTAAATGGCACCGATTGTTATAGGTGTCTTAAGGTTTTTACAGTAAAATTAGCAAAAATGTATTCCCCATATTCATCACTAAAGCAAGTGGTTAGAGTAATAGATTGCAATACCGCCCCCAACTTGGTTTGGTCTGCAGTTGTGAATTGCTGTGTATCCTGGTAGAGGGTAGATATCTATTGTGTCCTGCTTAATCCAGGTCTCAGTAAGAATAATGCAGGAGAAGGGTGTCTTTAGTGATTCAAGGAGTGCCAGGAGGTCATCATAGTGTTTGCTTAAGGACCTGAAGAGGGAGACAGGGGATGCCAGGCCACCTACCTTGAGTCTACCTGGAGGGTAGAGCAGAAAAGTAATGTGAAGGACCTGGTAGTAGTAATGTCTGAGGATCTCACCCTTAATGATCACAACAGTGCCACTATCACATCTGCGAGGAAAAATGATCGAATGAATAATGAGAACATTCAGAACAATAGATGCCAAGTCAATGATGATCGTTTTTAAATCACTTGTTCTCTCTGGGCTGGAATACTGCTGTACATTAACATCTCCATTCAAGGCAGGTGAAATCACAGATCTAGAGTGTCCAGAGAACCTTTACTGCACATGTAAGTTCCGTCAAACACCTCAACTACTAGAAACACTTAGAAGCACTTGAGTTGTACTCACTTGAGTGCAGGCGAGAAAGATAAATTACAATCTACACCTGGAAGATCCTAGAGAGACTGGTCCCTATTCTGCACAGGGAAATCACTCCCTACAAAAGCAAAAGACTTGGCAGGCGATGCAGCATAACCCCAGAGAAAAGTAAGGGCACCGTTAGTACATAAAAAGTGTCCAGGACCCAAGACCGTTCAACAGCCTCCCACAAGCCATAAGGGGAATTGTCAGTAGACTCCTGGATGTCTTCAAGAGGGAGCTGGACAGATACCTAAAGTCAGTGCCACATCAGCCCGGCTGATTCGGTAACGTAGTACGTTGGACTACGTTTGGCCAGCAGCAACAGTCTAGTTGATCAGGCCCTGATCCACTGGGAGCGTTGATTTCCGGAATACCCTCCAGGTAGGGTCGAAGCCCCCGCGGTCCAGTCCTTGACTAGGCCCCCTGGTAGATCAGAACCTGATCAACCAGGATGTTACTGCTGGCCGCACATAGTCCAACGTGCGAACCACAGCCCAGTTGATCGGATACTGACTTTAGGTATCTGTCCAGTTTCCTTTTGAAGGTAGCCAGGGGTTTATTGGTAATTCCCTTTATGCCTGATGAGAGACTGTTGAACAGTCTTGGGCCCCGGACACTTACTGTGTTTTCTCTTGGTGTACTAATGGCGCACCTACTTTTCATTGGTGATATTTTACACCGCCTGCCCAGTCTTTTGCTCTCGTACGGAGTAATTTGTGTGTGCAGATTTGGGACCAGTCCCTTCAGGGTTTCCCAGGTGTAGATTATGGTGTATTTCTCTTGCCTCTGCTCCAGTGAGTACAGATCACGTGACTCCAAGCGTTCTCAATAATTAAGTGTTTGACAGAACTTACATGTGCAGTAAAGGTTTTCTGTAAATTCTCTAGATCTGCTATTTCACCTGCCTTGAATGGCGCTGACAGTAACTCGCCGGGGCGTTAGAGAGGTGCGGGAGTAAAAGATGATCTAATTCAGAGTGAGAGTTGTCACAGTTGCAGTTTGCCGATGACACTGTTCCTTTGGAAGATTTTGAATAGAAGTTGGAAAGGTTAGAAAAAATGCAATTGTAGCAGATATCTTTCCTCAACTAATTTCAAAGCCCAGTCCTATCTATGATATACGACCACCCCCCAAAATGCCATCCACAACAGTCGACTAACATTCAGGAACCTACTTACTGCTAGGTGAATAAGGGCAGCAGGTATATGGAAAAATGCTCAACGTTTCCACTCGTGCCAGGGATCAAAGCACGGACACTCAGTGTATGAGCCGAGTGCTCTGCCGACCCACTCACGAGTGTGGACGAGAAGGTGGGTTAAGGTGTAGATCAGATTCGTGATAGTGTATCTGGACGAGAGTTGTGGTGAGAAGGCAGCACGTAGAATTGTAGGACACGATAACCAGTATTCTTAGTATTTAATATCTTACCATCTTCAAATCTCTTCATATTTAGTATTCAAGACCATCCCAAACTACCAACCGCTCTCGGAAAGTCTTACGTCAGTCTGACCAGTAGGGCGAGAGTTAAGACCTAGTTCACATTGAGGTCTCTGGTCAATAAGCACGTCTTTGGCTCATCATATTTTTATGTGGCTACATCTAGGTGTAAAATTCTAGTTGTAGCACAGGTGAACAAACAGATGTACACCTTGATGAGAACTTTGTCAACTGTTTTAGTTAAAATCATTGGTCTTGTGTAAAACACATCTGTCACCTCAAATGGAGTGACATGACATACTCGTTCAGAGGGATATGGTGGTGGACCTGGATACTGACATACTCGCACATCGTAGTGACGACAAGCAATGCAATCCCTCATTTGTTTTTCCACACTTTGTTGACCTTGAGGTATCCAGTAGGATTGTCATATGTGACAATATTGTGTCAGGTACCCCACCATGTAACACGTTACTGTAGGCATTTTTAACAGTCAGTCTTGTTAGCCAATGATTCTTAGGGATCAATATTGGATGTATGGCTTATTTAGGTAGTGAAGAATTATGAATTCTTCCTCGACATCTTATAATCTTTTCTGAGTCGAGATCAAGTTCTAAAGAATTAATCATATTAAGTTTCTTTGGGTATTTATCTTGTGTTTCCAGAAATGTATACTCTGTAGAGAAAACATCTTTCTGCATTTGTTTTACCCAGTATTTAATGGGTTCAGGAATTTCATAATTAGGTTTTATCCCTTTAATGAATTTAAAGACAAGAGCTGTAACTCTTAAGAGTTTACCCAAAGATGAGTATTTAGATCCATCAATGACTATTTCTGGGGTGTCTGCTGTATTCAAACAGATTATTTCGTCTGTGTTTCTTCTGGCATAATGTGAGCTTTTTGCTGAGGCCAGTTATTTTCATTAGAGAGCCAGTTCGGTCCGTGGAGCCATAATTTATTATCCACAAATTTCTTGAGTGGGACACCACGTGACAACATGTCAGCTGGATTCTCTTGGGTAGAGACGGAGAAATAGTCTCTCTGCATCTCTTTTATTTCTGCTACTCTATTCTGTACATAGACCAGCTTACTCTTATTTCTTAATAACTGGTAAATTGCTTCATTATCACTCCAGATCACGGTTTTTTCAATAGTTAGATGATCAAGCACTCTGTTGAGATAGCTAATTTTGTACCTACATAGTGCTGTCAGTTCCAGTTGTGGTACTGTTCTGACCTTAAAGTGTGCAACCCTGGCCTTTGAAGTAATTAGTGTACTTCCTTCCTTGCTGTGGTACATGATCAGCGGTTATTCTCGTAACTAGTACATTTTCCACTGAATCAATATCAGTTTCTTTCCCACTTTGAGAGGGAATGGGACCACATATCATGTGGCCTCCTGCTGTTTTCAGCAAGTGAACATCATGTTTACTTACTATATTTTGCACAAAACAGTGATAATAATCACTTCCAGTGATTAAATCAATTGGACTGTGTCCGTCTGTATGTCTGGACAGGCTAACTTGCCATTGGCTGCTTTCAGTGCTGCAACTGTTGTAATCCCTGGATCTGCACAGACTTAGGCAAATCATCTACTACCACAGCTTTTATTGTTTTTTCCTGTGTCCTAGACCAACAGTGAATTTGGCGAGGTCATATGACTGTTTACCAAACTTTGGAGAAAAAACAGGTATATCTAATTATTTTGGCATGGGCTTGTTTATTCAGTTTCTGTAACACTGTTCTTCTTATGAAAGACCTTTGTGAGCCTTGATTAAATATGTTAGCACATTGGTTTTGTGTAATTTATTTGATAACTCAGTTGGAGCTGTTGGGAGAGCAGTCGATTTAGACTTATCTCTCATAATTCAATGCTGTTGTTTGTTGACTTCCTGTTTCTGTGGAAGTCTGCTATTGTTCAGCATAAGTGCTTGGATGTAAAGCTGTGTGGTGCATTCCCTTGCATTTAAAGCACTTCTTCAGTGAGCAATTATCTCCCTTGTGTTCACCTAAACACATAATGCACTGTTTCAGCTGTTGGACACGTTGTTTCCGTGCCTCCATTGTTGTGTATTGACTTCAATACTATGCCCAATATGATCCATCACAAAGTACACATTTTGGAGTACGTTTATGTGTGACTGTCTGTTTACTGTTGATAAGTGCCTACATGGGATTTCCCATTCTGTAATTTAGTGGGAGTACGTATACCCTTTTTATTCTGAGTTGAAGGTTTGATATCCACAGTAGGATTTGTAGGTTTATCATCATGTCTTGTTGCTTACACGCAAGAAACTATTGCTTGTAAACCGTTGCTAATTTCTTCACAAGCGAAATACCGTTTGTTGAACATAATCGTTCAGTGGTTTGTGATGAGAGCTTATCCTGTACAATACCACTGATAAACCAATCATATTGCTTTAGGTCATATTAAGTCTCTAGAGATCTGAAACTATTGTCTAATATGATCCTAAATGTCTGTAAATCTGAAAAACAATGTCTTAGTGGCTTCAGGCTTGAGATTCTGACTGCATGTCTAACCCTGGCTTTGTCAGCATCAAAGTAATTGTTAAGACACGTAAAGCTTGTTGATAATTGTCTTTGATCACCGGAAACAATTTAATCTGTTCAAAGGGTTCTACCTTCACAAGACATTTAAGGTAGTTGAACTTAGTGATATCATCAATATCAGTTCTTGAATGTACCAGGGACTGAAAACCACTAAAACTCTTCATAATTGTGACCTTCAAATATAGGTAATGACAATGTAGGAAGACTAGGCAGTGGTATGCCAGTCGTGGCAGGTGTAACAGGTATCTGACCACTAGCTACAGTAGATCTTTGTGAAAGAATTTTTTGGTAAGTTCAATGTCTCTCTGCCCACTTTTCTTGTCGAGCATTAAATACACTCACAACCCGCTGAATTTCATCCTCAGATGGATATGACTCTAGGAATTCACTTTCATAATTCTCATAATGTGAATTAATGTTCTTCATATGATGTGAAAGTAGACTGAGTTTTGTTTCTGTCAGAATCAGTATTCGCATTTTGAGTCAACCGCTCACAGACAGCAAACAGATTTTCTACCTGTGTTATTTTTATTTGTAAAAATTTAAACTGTATTTTCAATGATGCCATCTTGAACTGGAATAATTCCTAGTGCCACACTTCGAGTGTTTGCAAACTTCACCGCAGTGAACTGCTGAGTGTTCATGATCGCGTAAGCATTACACACTGACCCAATGACCGCAGGACTTAGAGCTTGAAGGGTACATGTGGCTGGACCTTACTGCTGAGTCGTAGTTTTGTAAGACGCTACACATCATACATTTATATTCATTATACATATAAATGTCGCTGTTAATGCATATGAAAGATTAAACTTAATATAAATTTCCTTAAAATATATAAGAGAATTTGTCTATAAACACTATAAACAACGTGTGTGGAGATGTACACTTTCAGACAAGCTGACCTCAGTCTGGTCTCTTCGCTGAGTAAGAGCAAGTTGAGCGAGAACGGAGGGAGGCTCGGGACAATATGTCGTGGGGTTTAATCCTGGCCTGCCACAGTTTGGTAAATGATTCAATACCACTTGTTTCGTGGTTTCATTGCTATATAGACTGCTTGTTGAGGCGGGTAATCAAACAGGAGGAGACTGAAATTATTGAACATCCACTGCCACGAGTGTCCTCGCAACATGAAACAAGTCCAGTTCGCTAGGCTCATGTTGTTTGTAGGATCGATGGCATAGTGGATAGGATGACACATATGTTGCGTTGTCTCTTGAGGTGGGACAGTGTGTCGTGGGGTAAATGATTCAATACCACTTGTTTCGTGGATTCATTGCTGTATTGAGATATATATAATATATATATATATATATATATATATATATATATATATATATATATATATATATATATATATATATATATTATATTATATATATAGGGGAGAAGGTCTGAAACCAGACCTGCTCCCCCCAACAACTACAAACAATCGCACTGGGATGGTCCAATAGTGGAAAATATAGCCTCAACAATGCTTCAGAGTGTGTCAGGGAAGGATAGAGCCCGCCTCCTGGCAGTGAGAGCACCTCATGCAGGGGATTTTCTGTTGGCTGTTCCTAACTCCAGCCTTGGCACACGCCTCGACCCACAGACCATCCACATTGGTGTTGCCCTTCGACTTGCCGCCCCTATTCTCGCCGAACACAGGTGTATTTGTGGCAGTGAAACAGCAGACCGATTCGGGTACCACGGTCTTGTGGTGCCGTAAATCCGAGGGAAAGATTGCAAGACATGAGGAGGTTAATAACATTATCAAGAGGAGCCTCACAACAGCTGGATGCCCAGCAGTAAGGGAGCCACTCCAACTATGCAGATCTGATGGCAGCCAGAAGCGTCCAGATGGTATCACCCTTCAAGCCTGGACAGATGGGAAGCAGGTGGTGTGGGACTATACATGTGCATCTACCTTGGCTGATACCTATCTCCAATACACCAGGGAGGAAGGAAGGGCAGCTGCCAGCTTCAGGGAGTCCCAAAAGTCTAGAAAATATGGAGAACTTGCCCATCATTATATGTTTGTTCCCAAAGGCTCAGAGACCCTTGGGGAAAGAATGCATCTAAATTCCTTAAGGAGCTGGGAAAAAGACTCATCAGGGTAACTAGGGATCCCAGGGCAGCTAGTTTTCTGTTCCAGCGGCTCAGTACGGCTGTTCAAAGGGGGTAATGTCTGCTGTATTTTGGGCACACGCCCCAGCTCTGAGGAGCTGGATGAGATTTTCGCCTTATAATCGGTGATACACACGTAACAACATGTACCGTATATGCCACCTTTATATCAACAATGTATCTCTTAAATCTTTTGTACCATATTATGTAATATATATATATATATATATATATATATATATATATATATATATATATATATATATATATATATATAGATGGGGTCCCTCTCTAGTGTAAATTGTGGGACCCATAGCCTCGGAGAAGTGGATAAAAAGGCTTCAAGGAAGAATATTTGGATTTCTTCCTGAAGCCGTTTGAATATTCCACTTCCCCTACCACCCTATCTTTTCATTCTTTTTTACAAATAGGAACATTTTATTACATAATATGGTACAGAAGATTTAAGAGCTACATTGTTGATATAAAGGTGGCATATACGGTACATGTTATGTGTGTATCACCGATTATAAGGCGAAAAGCTCATCCAGCTCCTCAGAGCTGGAGTGTGTGCCCAAAATACAGCAGGCATTACCTCTTTGAACAGTCGCGCATCGCACAGCCGCACATTAACACATCGTCCGTTTCCCACCAAGGCAGGGTGACCCGGAAAAGAAGAAACACTATCATCATCATTCACTTCATCACTGTCTTGCCAGACGCATGCTTACACTACAGTTAAAAAATATACAACATCAACATCCCTTCTTCAGAAGGCAGACACTGTACTTCCCATCTCCAAGACTCAAGTTCAGCCTGCCAGTTTCTCTGAATCCCTTTATAAATGCTACTTTGCTCACACTCCAACAGCACGTCATGTCATAAAATATCATTCGTTTTCAATCGCTCCTAAAACTCTCATGTGCGTTTTCTGGAAGTCCAAGCCCCTCGCACACAAAACCTCCTTTACCCCCCTACTTGCAACCATTCCTAGGCCGACCTCTTCCCCGCCTTCCTTCCACTACAGATTTATATGCTCTCCACTTAGCGCTTCTTTTTGATTATAATAATAATATCTGCTCTCCAAGTCATTCTATTTCGTTCTGTCCTCTCTAAATGTCCGAACCACCTCAACAATCCCTCCTTAACCCTATGGATAATACTTTTAGGTACCCCACACCTCCTCCCAATTTCAAAACTACAAATTCTCTGCATTATATTCGCACCACACATTGCCCTCATACATGACATGTCCACTGCCTTCAGTCTTCTCCTTATTCCAACATTCACTACCCATGCTTCACACCTATATAAGAGCATTGGTACCACCGTACTCTCATACATTTCCCTCTTTGATTCCATGAATAATGTTCTTTATCTCCACAGACTCCTCAGTGCACCACTCACCTTTTCCCTTTGTCAATTTTATGGTTCACCTCGTCTTTCATAGATCCATCTGCTGACAAGTCCACTCCCAGATATCTGAATACATTCACTTCCTCCATACTCCATCCCTCCAATCTGATATCCAATCTTTCATTTTTTTGTTATCCTCATCACCTTAGTCTTTCTTATGCTCTCTTTTAATTTCCTTCTTTTACAATACCTACCAAACTCGTTCGCCGACCTCTGCAACTTCTCTTGAGAATCTCCCAAAGCACAGTATCATCAGCAAAAAACAACTTTGACAATTCCCACTTTGTGTTAGATTTTTTATCTTTTAATCCCACACCTCTTACAAACACTCGAGCATTCACTCTCTTACAACCCCATCTATAAATATATTGAAGTACCATGGTGACATTATATATCCCTGTCTGTGGCCTACTTTTATTGGGAAATTATCTCCCTCCTACATACTCTAACCTGAGCCTCTCACTATCCTCGTAAAAATTCTTCACTGCTTTCAGTAACCTGCTTCCTATTCTAAACATTTGCAACATGTGCCACATTGACCCCCTATCTACCCTATCATACGCTTTTTACCCTTATTTAAATCCTGTTCACCTATATGTTTCACTGTAAATACTTGGTGTACACATCCCCTACTCTTCCTAAAGCCTCCTTGTTCATTTCCTATCCTGCTTTCCGTCTTACTCTTAATTCTTTCAGTAACATCTCTACCATACACTTTACCAGGTATACTCAGCAGGCTTATTCCCCAATATATTTTACACTCTCTTTTGTCCCCTTTGCCTTTATACGAAATAACTATGCATGCTCACTGTCAATCCCTAGGTGCCTTACCATCTTCCATACATTTATTAAATAAAAGCACCAACCACTCCAAAACTATATCCCCACCTGTTTTTAACATTTTCGTCTTTATCCCATCAATATCGGCTGCTTTACCCCCTTTCATTCTACCCACTGCCTTATGCACTTCCCTCACACTCACAACTGGCTCTTCTTCACTCCTACAAGATGTTATTCCTCCCTGTCCAGTGCACGAAATCACAGCTTCGCTATCTTCATCAACATTTAACATTTCCTCAAAATATTCCCTCCATATTCCCAATATCTCTAACTCTGTATAATAACTCTCCTCTCTTATTTTTAACTGTCAAATCCATTGGTTCCCTAGGCTTTCTCAACTTATTAATCTCACTCCAAAACTTTTTCTTGTTCTCAACAAAATTAGCATCTCACTCACTCATTTGCTCTCCTTTTACATTCCTTCACCACTCTCCTAACATCTCTTTTTCTCTATATATACTCCTCCCTCTCTGTATCACTTCTGCTTTTGTAAAAGCATCTCATATGCTAACTTTTTCTCTCTTACTTCTCTCTTTATATCATTATTCCAGTAATCGCTCTTCCCTCCCGCACCCACTTTCCTGTAACCACAAACTTCTGCTGAACACTCTAACACTACATAATTAAACCTACTCCATACATCAGCCTCATTGCCTATACTCTCACTAGCTCATCTATCCTTCAGTAGTAATCTTACCCTAACTGCCTCCTTCTTTAGTTTATTAACCTTCACCTCTCTCTGACTTGCTGCTTTTATTCTTCCTGTATCCCATCTGCCTTTTACTCTCACTGTAGCTACAACTTAACGAATGATCTGATGTATCTGTGGCCCCCTCTTTTCTTTTTAGGTCACCCTGCCTCGGTGGTTTAGGCTCGGTTTGTTGAATATATATATATATATATATATATATATATATATATATATATATATATATATATATGCAATAAGATCGCAGTAAACAGATGATATCATAATTTGCAAAACAACCACAGTGAAAGAATAGTGAAATTCCCAGGGATTTCCTTGATAATGTGAGAAGTCACGAAAGCACTTGGAATTTCACTATTCTTTCACAGTAGTTATTTTGCATATATATATATATATATATATATATATATATATATATATATATATATATATATATATATATATATATATATATAAAATATGCATGCACAGAGAGAGAGAATTTAAGGTGTAAGTATTGGTGTGTGAATAACAAGTACACTCATTATTTACTGAAACAAGATTTAATTAGATTTGTTCAAACAAGCAAAGACAAGAGACAAGAAAACAAGAGAAATACATTCTGAGAGAACGTGTAAACATATGAGAAGGCCGGGTGAGAGGGAGAGGTGAAGGCCGGGTGAGAGGGAGAGGTGAAGGCCGGGTGAGAGGGAGAGGTGAAGGCCGGGTGAGAGGGAGAGGTGAAGGCCGGGTGAGAGGGAGAGGTGAAGGCCGGGTGAGAGGGAGAGGTGAAGGCCGGGTGAGAGGGAGAGGTGAAGGCAGGGTGAGAGGGAGAGGTGAAGGCAGGGTGAGAGGGAGAGGTGAAGGCCGGGTGAGAGGGAGAGGTGAAGGCAGGGTGAGAGGGAGAGGTGAAGGCCGGGTGAGAGGGAGAGGTGAAGGCCGGGTGAGAGGGAGAGGTGAAGGCAGGGTGAGAGGGAGAGGTGAAGGCCGGGTGAGAGGGAGAGGTGAAGGCAGGGTGAGAGGGAGAGGTGAAGGCCGGGTGAGAGGGAGAGGTGAAGGCCGGGTGAGAGGGAGAGGTGAAGGCCGGGTGAGAGGGAGAGGTGAAGGCCGGGTGAGAGGGAGAGGTGAAGGCAGGGTGAGAGGGAGAGGTGAAGGCAGGGTGAGAGGGAGAGGTGAAGGCAGGGTGAGAGGGAGAGGTGAAGGCAGGGTGAGAGGGAGAGGTGAAGTCAGGGTGAGAGGTAGAGGTGAAGGCAGGGTAAGAGGGAGATGTGGGGAAGTCATGGAGAGAGGGAAAGATGAAGGCAGGGTGAGTGGGAGAGACGAAGGCAGGGTGAGAGAGAGAGATAGAGAAGGCGGGGTGAGAGAGAGGGGTGAAGGCAGGGTGAGAAAGAGAGGTGAAGGCAGGGTGAGAGGGAGAGGTGAAGTCAGGGTGATAGGGAGAGGTGAAGGCCGGGTGAGAGGGAGAGGTGAAGGCAGGGTGAGAGGGAGAGGTGAAGTCAGGGTGATAGGGAGAGGTGAAGGCCGGGTGAGAGGGAGAGGTGAAGGCAGGGTGAGAGGGAGAGGTGAAGTCAGGGTGAGAGGGAGAGGTGAAGGCCGGGTGAGAGGGAGAGGTGAAGGCAGGGTGAGAGGGAGAGGTGAAGGCAGGGTGAGAGGGAGAGGTGAAGGCAGGGTGAGAGGGAGAGGTGAAGGCAGGGTGATAGGGAGAGGTGAAGTCAGGGTGATAGGGAGAGGTGAAGGCCGGGTGAGAGGGAGAGGTGAAGGCCGGGTGAGAGGGAGAGGTGAAGGCCGGGTGAGAGGGAGAGGTGAAGGCAGGGTGAGAGGGAGAGGTGAAGGCAGGGTGAGAGGGAGAGGTGAAGTCAGGGTGAGAGGGAGAGGTGAAGGCCGGGTGAGAGGGAGAGGTGAAGGCAGGGTGAGAGGGAGAGGTGAAGGCAGGGTGAGAGGGAGAGGTGAAGTCAGGGTGAGAGGGAGAGGTGAAGGCCGGGTGAGAGGGAGAGGTGAAGGCAGGGTGAGAGGGAGAGGTGAAGGCAGGGTGAGAGGGAGAGGTGAAGGCCGGGTGAGAGGGAGAGGTGAAGGCAGGGTGAGAGGGAGAGGTGAAGTCAGGGTGAGAGGGAGAGGTGAAGGCCGGGTGAGAGGGAGAGGTGAAGGCCGGGTGAGAGGGAGAGGTGAAGGCAGGGTGAGAGGGAGAGGTGAAGGCAGGGTGAGAGGGAGAGGTGAAGGCCGGGTGAGAGGGAGAGGTGAAGGCAGGGTGAGAGGGAGAGGTGAAGGCCGGGTGAGAGGGAGAGGTGAAGGCCGGGTGAGAGGGAGAAGTGAAGGCCGGGTGAGAGGGAGAGGTGAAGGCCGGGTGAGAGGGAGAGGTGAAGGCCGGGTGAGAGGGAGAGGTGAAGGCCGGGTGAGAGGGAGAAGTGAAGGCCGGGTGAGAGGGAGAGGTGAAGGCCGGGTGAGAGGGAGAGGTGAAGGCCGGGTGAGAGGGAGAGGTGAAGGCCGGGTGAGAGGGAGAGGTGAAGGCCGGGTGAGAGGGAGAGGTGAAGGCCGGGTGAGAGGGAGAGGTGAAGGCAGGGTGAGAGGGCGAGGTGAAGGCCGGGTGAGAGGGCGAGGTGAAGGCCGGGTGAGAGGGCGAGGTGAAGGCCGGGTGAGAGGGAGAGGTGAAGGCAGGGTGAGAGGGAGAGGTGAAGGCAGGGTGAGAGGGAGAGGTGAAGGCCGGGTGAGAGGGAGAGGTGAAGGCAGGGTGAGAGGGAGAGGTGAAGGCCGGGTGAGAGGGAGAGGTGAAGGCAGGGTGAGAGGGAGAGGTGAAGGCAGGGTGAGAGGGAGAGGTGAAGGCCGGGTGAGAGGGAGAGGTGAAGGCCGGGTGAGAGGGAGAGGTGAAGGCCGGGTGAGAGGGAGAGGTGAAGGCAGGGTGAGAGGGAGAGGTGAAGGCAGGGTGAGAGGGAGAGGTGAAGGCCGGGTGAGAGGGAGAGGTGAAGGCAGGGTGAGAGGGAGAGGTGAAGGCAGGGTGAGAGGGAGAGGTGAAGGCAGGGTGTGAGGGAGAGGTGAAGGCAGGGTGAGAGGGAGAGGTGAAGGCAGGGTGAGAGGGAGAGGTGAAGGCAGGGTGAGAGGGAGAGGTGAAGAAAGGGTGTGAGAGAGAGGTGAAGTCAGGGTGAGAGGGAGAGGTGAAGGCAGGGTGAGAAGGAGAGTTGGAGAAAGCAGGAT
>NW_027198024.1:0-45000 GCF_038502225.1 Cherax quadricarinatus
CGCACACACACACACACACACGCACACACACACACACTCACACACATACACACACACATACACACACACACACACACACACACATATACACACACACATACACATACACACACACACACACACACACACACACACACACACACAGGAACAAGCACTTGTAAGCTGTAGTACACACACATACACAGGATGTCACACCGTCCTGTGACCTGACCATCTGAACCTTGCTCCTCCCCCCCTCTTCCTATCCTAGGTAGAGACCTATCTCTACCTTTCTCACTCTTTACCTATATATCTCTCTCTAACTATCACTCTCTACCTATCTCTCTCTCTCTCTTCCCTCTCCCATCTCTCCCCTCTAACATCTCTTACCTCTAACACCTTCCCCCCTCTAACATCTCCCCCCTTCTAACATCTCTCCCCTCCCATTATCTCTCCTCTCTCCCTTTCCCCATCTCTCTCCCCTCCTCCCCTCCCTCTCCCCCTAGTGTCTCTCCCCTCTCGCTCTTCCATCCCCCCCTTTCTTTCCCCCTTCTCCCCCTCTCTCTCCCCCTCTCCTTGCCTTCTCTCTCTCTCTCTCTCCCTCTCTCTCTCTATCTCTCTCTCTCTCTCTCTCTCTCTCTCTCTCCCTCTCTCTCTCTCTCTCTCTCTCTCGCTCTCTCTCTTCCCCATTTTCCCTTCTAACTCTCCCCCTCTCCTACCCTTCCCTTCACTCTCCCCTCCCTTCCTCTCTCTCCTCACTTTCCCTGCGTCTCTTTCTCTCTCCCTCTCTCTCCCTCTCTCCCTCTCTCCCTCTCTCCCTCTCTCTCTCTTGCTCTCTCTCTTCCCCATTTTCCCTTCTAACTCTCCCCCTCTCCTACCCTTCCCCTCACTCTCTCTCCCCCTCTCTCTCTCACTCTCACTCTCTTCCCCTTTTTCCTTCTCACTATCCCCCTCTCTCTACCTTCCCTTCTCTCTCTCTCTCTCTCTCTCTCTCTCTCTCTCTCTCTCTCTCCATCCCTCCATTTTTCCCTTCTCACTCTCCCCCTCTCCTTCCCTTCCCCCTCTCTCTTTCCCCTCTCTCACACTCACTCTCCCCCTTTCCCTTCTCACTCTTCCCCTCTCTCTCTCCTTCTACCTTTCCCTTCTCTCTTCTCTCAAAAAAAAAAAAAAAAAAAAAAATGGTGGGGACTCGCAGGAACCAAGGATCAGATGAGAATGGTTCTGGTAGGGAGGAGTGGATGGAGGAGCAGTGGAAAAGGATGGAACAAGAGTGGGAGAGAAAATTAGGAGAGCTTTCTGAAAAAATGGAGAAAGAGCTCTCTGTGAAATTGGAAAAGAGGTTGGAGAAGGAGACAAAGAATTGGGAGGCACAAGTCGAAACTGCAGTAGCCAAGATAAGGGTCCTAGAAGTTGAGATAAATAGGCTGAAGCGAGTTACAGGGGCAGTGACCAGAGAAGACACAGCATATGAAGCTGCGAGGCCGAACAGGAAGGAAGGAATTATGAATTATGCTAAGGTCATATCAGCCTGCCAAGGAGGACCAAGGAGTGAAAGGGAAGAACAGCTGGTTGCAGATGGAGAGGGCGATAGGTCGAATGCTGAGACACAACCATGCTATCAAGAGCCACTGGAAAAATCAAGGGAGAAACTGACCACATACAGGCAGGATCCAGAGTCACAGAGGGTGAGGCAATGGGAGGAGGAAAGGGCAAAATCAGTGTTTATCCATGGGCTTCAGGAGAGAGAGGAAAGGACACACACTGAAAGGCAGCAGGAAGAAAGAAAGGAGATTGAGAAAATCATCACGGAAATAGGTGAAGAGATGGACGAGATTGTAAATTTTCAGAGAATAGGGGGGTACTCGAAGGGGAGAAACCGACCAATCAAGCTGATTCTCAGGATGGAAACAGTGCAGAACAGGATCCTCCAAGAGAAACCACGATTGAAATACTCGGAAGAGTACAAGAGGGTGTTCCTAGACAGAGACAGAACAAAATCAGAACGACAGCAGCTGAGGGAGAGGACAAAAAAGCGAAAGGAGCTAGGAAAAGAGACAAGGATGGAACCAGCAGAGGTCAGTCAGAGCAGAACAGAACAGCAAGGGCAAGCACACACACAACTATTCTCAGAACCATACAACCTATCACACCATCCCAACACACACTACAATTCCATACCCACAGCCTCCACCCAACACCGAGCTCTAGAATCCCACAGTATGCCACCAGGTCTCCCACCCTCACAGGCCCCCCAAACCACAGTGTTGGAAAGGAAACTGAAGGTATGGTACACAAACGCTGATGGAATAACAAATAAGTGGGAGGAGTGGCATGAAAGAGTCAAAGAAGCATCACCGGACATCATAGCTCTCACAGAAACCAAGCTTACAGGTATGATAACAGATGCCATCTTTCCAACGGGATACCAAATCCTGAGGAAAGACAGAGGGAACAGGGGGGGTGGAGGAGTGGCATTGCTGATCAAAAATCGCTGGAATTTTGACGAGCTGGAGAGAGGAGACAGCGGAGAAGAAAGTGATTACATAGCGGGAACGCTTCACTCTGGAGGTCCCAAGGTGGTAATAGCAGTGATGTATAACCCACCACAGAACAGCAGGAGGCCAAGGCAAGAGTACGACGAGAGCAATAGAGCGATGGTTGACACACTGGCTAGAGTGGCCAGAAGAGCTCATGCATGCAGGGCAAAGCTCCTGATCATGGGTGACTTTAACCACAAGGAGATCGATTGGGAGAACTTGGACCCACATGGGGGCCAAGATACATGGAGGGCTAAGATGATGGAGGTGGTACTGGAAAACTTCATGTGCCAACACGTAAGGGACACTACAAGAGAGAGAGGAGAGGATGAACCAGCAAGGCTGGACTTAGTATTCACCTTGAGTAGTGCAGATATCGAGGACATCACATATGAAAGACCCCTTGGGGCCAGTGACCATGTGGTTTTAAGCTTCGAATACACAGTAGAGCTACAAGTGGAGGGAGAAGCAGGAAGGCCAGGACGAATGAAGCCAAACTACAAGAAAGGGGACTACACAGGAATGAGGAACTTCCTGAACGGGGTTCAGTGGGACAGAGAACTGGCAGGGAAGCCAGTTAATGAGATGATGGAATATGTAGCAACAAAATGCAAGGAGGCTGAGGAGAGGTTTGTACCCAAGGGTAACAGGAATAATGAAAAAGCCAGGATGAGCCCATGGTTTACCCAAAGGTGCAGGGAGGCAAAAACCAAGTGTGCTAGGGAATGGAAGAAATATAGAAGGCAAAGGACCCAGGAGAATAAGGAGAGCAGTCGTAGAGCCAGAAACGAATATGCACAGATAAGAAGGGAGGCCCAAAGACAATATGAAAACGACATAGCAGCAAAAGCCAAATCTGACCCGAAACTGTTGTACAGCCACATCAGGAGGAAAACAACAGTCAAGGACCAGGTAATCAGGCTAAGGAAGGAAGGAGGAGAGACAACAAGAAATGACCGTGAAGTATGTGAGGAACTCAACAAGAGATTCAAAGAAGTGTTCACAGAGGAGACAGAAGGGGCTCCAGAAAGACGGAGAGGTGGGGCACACCACCATGTGCTGGACACAGTGCACACAACCGAGGAAGAAGTGAAGAGGCTTCTGAGTGAGCTAGATACCTCAAAGGCAATGGGGCCAGATAACATCTCCCCATGGGTATTGAGAGAGGGAGCAGAGGCGCTATGTGTACCCCTAACAACAATATTCAATACATCTATCGAAACAGGGAGATTGCCTGAGGCATGGAAGACAGCAAATGTAGTCCCAATCTTTAAAAAAGGAGACAGACATGAAGCATTAAACTACAGACCAGTGTCACTGACATGTATAGTATGCAAAATCATGGAGAAGATTATCAGGAGAAGAGTGGTGGAACACCTAGAAAGGAACGATCTCATCAACAGCAGCCAACATGGTTTCAGGGACGGGAAATCCTGTGTCACAAACCTACTGGAGTTCTATGACATGGTGACAGCAGTAAGACAAGAGAGAGAGGGGTGGGTGGATTGCATTTTCTTGGACTGCAAGAAGGCGTTTGACACAGTTCCACACAAGAGATTGGTGCAAAAACTGGAGGACCAAGCAGGGATAACAGGGAAGGCACTACAATGGATCAGGGAATACTTGTCAGGAAGACAGCAGCGAGTCATGGTACGTGGCGAGGTGTCAGAGTGGGCACCTGTGACCAGCGGGGTCCCACAGGGGTCAGTCCTAGGACCAGTGCTGTTTCTGGTATTTGTGAACGACATGACGGAAGGAATAGACTCTGAGGTGTCCCTGTTTGCAGATGACGTGAAGTTGATGAGAAGAATTCACTCGATCGAAGACCAGGCAGAACTACAAAGGGATCTGGACAGGCTGCAGACCTGGTCCAGCAATTGGCTCCTGGAGTTCAATCCCACCAAGTGCAAAGTCATGAAGATTGGGGAAGGGCAAAGAAGACCGCAGACGGAGTACAGTCTAGGGGGCCAGAGACTACAAACCTCACTCAAGGAAAAAGATCTTGGGGTGAGTATAACACCAGGCACATCTCCTGAAGCGCACATCAACCAAATAACTGCTGCAGCATATGGGCGCCTAGCAAACCTCAGAACAGCATTCCGACATCTTAATAAGGAATCATTCAGGACCCTGTACACCGTGTACGTTAGGCCCATATTGGAGTATGCGGCACCAGTTTGGAACCCACACCTAGCCAAGCACGTAAAGAAACTAGAGAAAGTGCAAAGGTTTGCAACAAGACTAGTCCCAGAGCTAAGAGGTATGTCCTACGAGGAGAGGTTAAGGGAAATCAACCTGACGACACTGGAGGACAGGAGAGATAGGGGGGACATGATAACGACATACAAAATACTGAGAGGAATTGACAAGGTGGACAAAGACAGGATGTTCCAGAGATTGGACACAGTAACAAGGGGACACAGTTGGAAGTTGAAGACACAGATGAATCACAGGGATGTTAGGAAGTATTTCTTCAGCCACAGAGTAGTCAGTAAGTGGAATAGTTTGGGAAGCGATGTAGTGGAGGCAGGATCCATACATAGCTTTAAGCAGAGGTATGATAAAGCTCACGGCTCAGGGAGAGTGACCTAGTAGCGATCAGTGAAGAGGCGGGGCCAGGAGCTCGGACTCGACCCCCGCAACCTCAACTAGGTGAGTACAACTAGGTGAGTATACACACACACACACAGAGTGGGCGCCTGTGAAGAGCGGGGTCCAACAGGGGTCAGTCCTGGGACCAGTGCTATTCTTGGTTTATATGGACAACATTACGGAAGGTATAGACTCAGAACAGATGATGTGAAGTTAATGAGGAGAATTAAATCAGATGCGGACAAGACAGATCTACAAAGAGACCTGGACAGGTTGGATGTGTGGTCTAGCAACTGACTTCTAGAATTTAACCCCGCCAAATGCAAAGTCATGAAGATCGGAGAAGGGCAAAGAAGACCGCAGACAGAGTATAGGCTAGGAGCCCAAAGACTGCAAACCTCACTCAAGAAGAAAGATCTAGGAGTGAGTATAATACCGAGTACATCGCCAGAAGCACACATTAACCAGATAGCTGCTGCGGTATATGGGCGCCTGGCATACCTGAGAATAGCGTTTTGGTACCTCAGTAAGGAATCGTTCAAGACTTTATACACTGTGTGCGTCAGGCCCATACTGGAGTACACAGCACCAGTTTGGAACCCACAGCTGGTCATACACGTCAAGAAATTAGAGAAAGTGCAAAGGTTTGCAAAAAGGCTAGTTCCAGAGCTAAGGGGAATGGCCTACGAAGAAAGGTTAAGGGAAATCGGTCTAACGACTCTGGAGGGCATGAGGGTCAGGGGAGACATGATAACGACATACAAAATACTGCGTGGAATAGAAAAGGTGGACAGAGACAGGATGTTCCAGAGATGGGACACAGAAACAAGGGGTCACAACTGGAAGCTGAGGACTCAGATGAGCCAAAAGGATGTTAGGAAGTATTTCTTCAGCCACAGAGTTGTTAGGAAGTGGAATAGTCTTGCAAGCGATGTAGTGGAGGCAGGAACCATGCATAGTTTTAAGACGAGATATTATAAAGTTCATGGAGCAGAGAGTGGGAGGACCCAGTAGCGGTCAGTGAAGAGGTGGGGCCAGGAGCTGAGTCTCGACCCCTGCAACCACAATTAGGTGAGTACACACAAACACACACACACACACACACACACACACACACACACCCTCAGTCATTATATATTGAAGCTGTTTAAGTGAGAAACTTAAATTTAATTAACGTGCTTTAATGAGAATACAAATTACACCAAAAAATGGATATCTGCTGCTACTGAAATTTCATTCTTAGCTGCTGTTCGACTTGAACATTTAAGTCAATGGAAGTTGTCAATGTTATTCCAGGATACTGAGAATAGGTTCAACAATTTTGGTCATACAGTATTTTCACATGTCAACTGCTGAAAGAATTTATTCCTAGTTACCCTACATAATCGTTGGAAATTACATTGGAAAGATAATAAGATTTATTTAAGCACTTGCTAAAGAATATATATTTTTTTTAAGATACACGTATGGTGTGGCCACATGAAAATATGTTATAAATATTTATCCAGAAGTAACCAAATAAAGTCATACAGACAGTCATTTCTGAAGAGGCATTCTGCAGTTATTACACAGAAAGTAACATGATTAATGTAACTGGTGCTTTAAAACTGACGGAACTTAACGTGAAGGTGAAGTTTAATTTCCGGAAAAATCATCTGTACTGAGTTTAAAGCTGACCAGAAGAGTCATTCTCCAGCTGTTGTGGAGAATCCAACAAAATTTGCACTTTCCCAGCCCAGTTGTTAGGAAGTGGAATAGCAATACCTGGCGTCCCAGGTTTGCTATACTGCTGTACCTTCCTCCCTGGGTATGTAATAATACTGTTTCTTATGTGTGTGAATAAAGGCTAACAAATATTCACAGGAAGAATCAAGTAAACAGTAATACCCTCAGAGGAATGTCTCACAAACTCTCGATTCCTTTAAATCTTCCTCTAATTTCCTCTAACCTGCGGTTCTCTGATATAACATGCAACACTATATATTCTTAACATTTAAGGGGAACGACATTCCTTTGATTTTGTGAATGACGCTTGATTAAATAAACTAAGGCTAACCTCTCCTTGCTCACCTCCAACGTTGTAGGATCTGTATTGGTTTAGCTGTTCTCGATAAATTTACAGTGAACTGTGATTGTATACTTCACATGTTCTCTGAGACACCGAGCCCTTCAACTTGTAGGTTGATTTAATTTTGAGTATTAAGTCCTTTCTTCCAACAAAGAAAACGTTAGTCTCTGGACTTATAAAAAAAATTAGAAAGCAGAGCTAGTGCGAACTCTGGGAGGAACCGAAGGGAAGAACTTAAGAGAAAATATGGTGATTCGTTAGAGAGAAGCACTGAAAACAAGAGAGACCATAAAGGAGGGATGTTATCTTTTGTGCTTCTGCAAAAGTAAACTAATTTCTTAGTTTACAAACGGGATTCTATCAACATACATAGAAAAAGAAAGCCGTATTACTACCCCATACTCTTCTATGAAGGCTCATGTTGTGGCGATGAAGCTCTTGATCACAATGAACCTAAGGACTTTCAACCTTATCCTCTCTCCATATAGCAGCGGTTCATAACTTTTTTGGCAGAGACCCAAAATCATGTTGAGAATCTACTTGGCGACCCATATGTTCATAACCTTAATTTGCAACATAAGTAAAACATGATCTTGGTCCTAAAAAGGTATGGCAAAAAACAAAGATAAATACCAGTATCTTTAGCCTCAACAGTGCTTCAATGTGTGCGGGGAAGCACAGAGCCCACCTTCTGACAGTGAGAGCTCCTCATGCAGGGGACTTTCTGTTGGCTGTTCCCAACTCCAGCCTTGGCACGCGCCTCGACGCACAGGCCATCCGCATTGGTACTGCCCTTCGACTTACCACCCATATTCTCGCCTAACACAGGTGTGTTTGCGGCTGTGAAGCAGCAGATCGATTCGGGTACCACTATATTGTGTGCCGTAAATCCGAGGGAAAGATTACATGGCATGAAGAGGTTAATAACATTATCAAGAGGAGCCTCACAACAGCCGGATGGCCAGCAATAAGGGAGCCATCCCAACTATGCAGATCTGATGGCAACTAAAAGTGTCCAGTTAGTATCACCCTTCAAGCCTGGACAGACGGCAAGCAGGTGGTGTGGAGACTACACATGTGTATCTACCTCGGCTGATAATTATCTCCAATACACCAGGGAGGAAGGAGGGACAGCTGCCAGCTTCAGGGAGTCCCAAAAGTCCAGAAAATACAGAGAACTTGCCAATTATTGATGTTTGTTCACATAGGTTCGGAGACCCTTGGCCCATGGGACAAGTGTGCATCTTTGTTCCCTAAGGAGCTAGGCAAGAGACTCATCAGGGTAACTAGGGATCCCAGGGCGGCTGGTTTTCTGTTCCAGCGACTCAGCGCTGCTGTTCAGAGAGGTAATAACTGCTGTATGTTGGGCACGCGCCCCACCTCTGATGAGCTGGATGAGATTTTTCGCGTTATAACCAGGGACAAACACATAACAATATGTACTAGAAATGTATCTCTCAAACTTCATGAACTGTGTATGTCATATTTATATCAACTACGTATATCTTTAAATGTTTCGTACCATATTATGTAATGAAATATACCTATTGATAAAAAATGAAAAGATGGGGTGGTAGGGGAAGTGGAATATTCAAATCGATTCAAACCCACTTCTCCGATTATATACATAATTTTTCAAATTCGTTCTTAGGTGTAATAACTTTTTTTTTATCTATTTGCTAAGTTGTATGCCATGTTATCACTTTCCCTACAGGAAGCCTATTAATGTGAATTCAGTGATGTATGTATTAGACTGCTTTTTGCGTGTACTAGAATTCTTAAATTCAGCAAATTCCCTTCGAAGCATTTATCTTGATAAACATTGTTGTCCCTTATTAAAGTCGCTTGAGTGGAGTACAGTTGGAGTGCTCATTTAAATTTAATTCCTTTATTTTCTGTGTAGTTTGTTAGAATTCCGACTTGAAAGTCAGCACTATTTCTTGCATTAGTAATAGACAACCTCAAACAGAATTTTATCTTGAATTTGCTTTTCCTGTGAACTTTTTATGTCATGAAGTGTGACTTAGTAGAGGCTCCCTAACAAATTATTTATTCATGACCACACTTCAGGGTACAGCTTCTGTTGTGCATTACTTATGGTTGTCCTTACTATTATTTTTGTTCTCTAGTTAATACTTAATAAGTCTGTCCAGCTTTTCTACGTTGGTGTGTCATGTCCTTGTAGGTATTTATAACTGTGTGTCACATTGTGATGTTAAATCATTTTAAGTTTAGTGATTATCAGTGTCAGTACAATACTTCCGTTCTCTTAAATATAACTTTGAGGTTTCTGTCACCTCTTTTTTTCTTTTGAAAGGAGTTCAGTAGAAAAAATCACGTAATTCTTTTCTTTGTTTCCTGCGTTATTTGTCAGAATTCTGTGTAGTTACCAAAACGTTTTGTGACAGTGTCTGTACTAATGATACTTGTAATTTTATTTGTGGTTCGAACTGTTAAGCTCTATATGTGGGTTTCTGTGAGGAATTCTTGTGTAATGAAGGTCTTGCATGTGATATCTCCATTGACAGTGACGACTCCCACGGAATCGTCAACTGTGGCTAACAAACAGTTAAAAATAAGGGAAGGAAAGGTAATGAGATAACGCTAGAGTGTCGATGAAGCTAGGCTCACATAATTCATAGTGAATGTGACACTAAACAGCCTTAGTGTACACCGGGAGCCACAAGCCTTTTCTCAAGGGATGAATGTTTTAGGTTAAACTTGAACAACAACACCGTGCGTAATGCTAAGTGTGCCTGGCTACTGGAAGCAGTAAAGAATCATTTTAAAACAAGGAACCAGTTCACAAACAATTCACACAACTGTGTTAATGGAACACAATGATGTTATAAATGACCTGTTCAATACAAATTATAGAGGCATTCAGCTGCTCTTCCTTCCACCAGAAAATCAGTACAATAAAAAATGAGCCAGCATCTTAATCTTTGGACATCCTCTTTATGCGGATCCCTCCTATTTAACTCTAAGTGAGTATGTCAATAATCGTAAGAGACTTAAAGGAAAGACCCAAATCTCTGTCAGGTGGGTGGGTCTAGTCCACCTTCCCCGGTGTGTGAGTCAGTAGGCCTGGTGCAGTGTTCCTTCTTATTTTCTTATATATATATATATATATATATATATATATATATATATATATATATATATATATATATATATATATATATATATATATATATATATATATATATATATATATATATATATATATATATATATATATATATATATATATATATTAGATTAGTGCTTGGGATTAATGTATCACCTATGATGCACGACTATGTTAGAGTTAATTCAGAACTATTAATCCTGAACGTATTTCCAACAATCAAGAACTGAATTTAAAAGAAAAACAAGTATTCTTAACCTATATCATAAAGATAACGTAATTAACTGTTTATATCAATGATATATAAATTACGAGCCCATAGGCACCTTAAAATTTAATGATGATTACTTGCCACTACTGAGAACTTGCTTAGTGATCAAGGAAATAGAAAAAGAGGACACGAATCTTCCACAATAACTGACTAAAAATATAATGATCCGCAACAACGCAAATTAACACTTGTGGGTAGAAGAACTGGTAAAGTGAATGTAGAACTTATGATATCCTCAGAACATTAAGGTATGTCCCTGTTAACTGTTTGTTAACGCTGTACAATCTTAGTGCCAGCGTGAATATTCTTCATATTTTCTAGACCAGTAATCTCATTGTTTCTATCATTAAGCTGCAACAGTTTGATACATTATGACCATTTGGAAGAATGATACTTAGCAAACTATACTGTAGAATCAGGCACCAACTTTTCCCTCATCTCTATAGTTCCAGGAGAGGAAAAACTAGCAGACCTTTCTAATTGCACACACTTCTACTTTTACCGCATTTCTCGATCTAAAATTTGCATTTGATATCACAAGCAGAACTGTTACCCTACATGAACTAGCCAAAACGAATATTGGAGGTAACCTATTTAGTTAGATAAAAGATTCCGTCAGAGTATCCTTTGTTCTTAACCAAGGTTTTAGAAGCGAATCTAAAGAAATGTCCCTAGGTACACCGCAGGGAAGAATAATGCTTCCCTAAATGCTCTACTTACCATGAGTAAATATAAAGCTGCACACTATGTTGAAATTGCAATATTCCACGCAACCTCTTATTGAGGTATACGTAATTTGTAATCGCCTAGGTCTCGTCATATCTTCATCTGAAACAAAGATATTGATAAGCTAACGACATGCTACTTCCATTTGTTTGCATGGCGAAAACATCAGAAACGTTAAATCTTAGATTTCTTGGCGCAGACGTATCAATAAATCCATCATCCTTCAACTTAATAAAATATGCAAAGAAAGGCTAAATGCTGACACAGCTGTTTCTGGTTACAACCCCAACTATGGTGATAATGTGGGAATACTGAGAATGATGTACGTAACCTACAGTTTATTAAATTCTTAACTGATCATGCTGGGCCCATGATAATATTAGTTAAGGACAATTCTCACCAGTCATTGGAGCTAATACAAAATGAAGCTCAAAGAATTATTATTCTCTGTCCTAAAACTGCTATAGTTCTTAATACACACACACACACACACACACACACACACACACACACACACACACACACACACACACACACACACACACACACACACACACACACACACGAAACAGGGAGATTGCCTGAGGCATGGAAGACAGCAAATGTAGTCCCAATCTTTAAAAAAGGAGACAGACATGAAGCATTAAACTACAGACCAGTGTTACTGACATGTATAGTATGCAAAATCATGGAGAAGATTATCAGGAGAAGAGTGGTGGAACACCTAGAAAGGAACGATCTCATCAACAGCAGCCAACATGGTTTCAGGGACGGGAAATCCTGTGTCACAAACCTACTGGAGCTCTATGACATGGTGACAGCAGTAAGACAAGAGAGAGAGGGGTGGGTGGATTGCATTTTCTTGGACTGCAAGAAGGCGTTTGACACAGTTCCACACAAGAGATTGGTGCAAAAACTGGAGGACCAAGCAGGGATAACAGGGAAGGCACTACAATGGATCAGGGAATACTTGTCAGGAAGACAGCAGCGAGTCATGGTACGTGGCGAGGTGTCAGAGTGGGCACCTGTGACCAGCGGGGTCCCACAGGGGTCAGTCCTAGGACCAGTGCTGTTTCTGGTATTTGTGAACGACATGACGGAAGGAATAGACTCTGAGGTGTCCCTGTTTGCAGATGACGTGAAGTTGATGAGAAGAATTCGATCGAAGACCAGGCAGAACTACAAAGGGATCTGGACAGGCTGCAGACCTGGTCCAGCAATTGGCTCCTGGAGTTCAATCCCACCAAGTGCAAAGTCATGAAGATTGGGGAAGGGCAAAGAAGACCGCAGACGGAGTACAGTCTAGGGGGCCAGAGACTACAAACCTCACTCAAGGAAAAAGATCTTGGGGTGAGTATAACACCAGGCACATCTCCTGAAGCGCACATCAACCAAATAACTGCTGCAGCATACGGGCGCCTAGCAAACCTCAGAACAGCATTCCGACATCTTAATAAGGAATCATTCAGGACCCTGTACACCGTGTACGTTAGGCCCATATTGGAGTATGCGGCACCAGTTTGGAACCCACACCTAGCCAAGCACGTAAAGAAACTAGAGAAAGTGCAAAGGTTTGCAACAAGACTAGTCCCAGAGCTAAGAGGTATGTCCTACGAGGAGAGGTTAAGGGAAATCAACCTGACGACACTGGAGGACAGGAGAGATAGGGGGGACATGATAACGACATACAAAATACTGAGAGGAATTGACAAGGTGGACAAAGACAGGATGTTCCAGAGATTGGACACAGTAACAAGGGGACACAGTTGGAAGTTGAAGACACAGATGAATCACAGGGATGTTAGGAAGTATTTCTTCAGCCACAGAGTAGTCAGTAAGTGGAATAGTTTGGGAAGCGATGTAGTGGAGGCAGGATCCATACATAGCTTTAAGCAGAGGTATGATAAAGCTCACGGCTCAGGGAGAGTGGGTACATACCCAGTATACAGCATGCATTACCTCTTTAAACTGAAGCAATTGATTACTGGAATAGAAACTAATCACCCTGGGATCTCTAGTTGCCTTGAGGAGTATTTTGTTTGGTTCCTTTAGTAACTTAGATGCCTATGGGAACAAACATATAATGATGGGCAAGTTCACCATATTTTCTAGATTTTTGGGACTCCCTGAAGCTGGCAGCTGTTGCTTCTTCCTCCCTGCTGTATTGGAGATAGGTATTAGCCAATGTGGATGTTTGCTGCCTGTTGAAGCTCAAGGGTAATTCCATCTGGACACTTTTGGCTGCCATCAGATCTGCATAGTTGGGATGGATCACTTATTGCTGGGCATTCCACTGTTGCCGGATGTCATTTATATCCGAATGTTTCGCTCACGTATAAATGATTACAATCGTTGCAAAAAATCCAGAGACCTCCAAACATGTATTTCGGAACCCCAATACACCAGCAGAATAGACGACTTGAGGGATAGCTGTGTTTTGCACCGAGACTCCCATATCCACTTAATTAACTATGGAGATGCAAGGCTCATCATCAGGGAAGAAGACACTCAGAGTCGCAGGATCCTGGAATCATCACTAATCTGAATATCCAACAATTTCAACGAGAACTTCTTCATCGTTCTGCTACACAGCAACAAACCTATTGGCCCCTGCCTGGCAGGTCCTTCTGAAATACAATCTCTCCTCAGCAATCAACTTCAACATTCCTCACTTGACCCCTCACCTCACTATCCTCCTTATATTTACTCACACACTCTTTGCTCAACCAGATTTGTTTGTGACTTGATAAGGTCGTTATTTTATACCATTTACATGTATCTCCAGTGTTTAAATTTTGAAGATCAGAGGGCGCTTTCTCCCGTTATCAGAGAGGGAACGAAATCTTAAATTGGAAGCCGATTTAATAAGGCGTCCTCGAGTAACATATGAAAATTTTGGGGAAAGGAAAATTCTGATGAGAATTTTCGCCAAAAAATGCGAGTTTTTCCGTTTTCTTTTCTCATTTATATCGATATAAATTCTTACCAATTCTGTAAAAGGAGTATTTGATACTTAGTTTATTAAGATAATTTGATAAAATTCTCTTTAAAAAAATTGCACAAGGGCACAAACTCAGCCCAAAATCAATACAAAAATATTTCCTATTAAGATATATCAGCTTTTGAGAAATGATGCTGATCAGAAGAGGCATTCTGAAGTTATTTCTTCATGATGATTATTACTATTATTATTAGTAGTAGTAGTAGTATGGGGAGAGCTAAACTCATAGAAATTTTACAGCGCCGGTTGATGGGGGGAGGTGAAAGGGGGAAATTTCATTCTTATTTCCGGGAATTGGAGCACTGATCTAATTCCCTTGAACAAAGAACCTCCCTAGAGGGGAGTTATCACTTGAAGTCTTCTTCTTATGACCAGAGTCTTTGGTAAGATGAGTAAGGAAGAAGGATGGGTAAGGATAGAAATGAACATTAAAGTGGTATAAAATACCGACAGGTTGTTAGGTAGACACATATGCAACAGTTAGGTATCTTTATTTCGAAACGTTTCGCCTACCCAGTAGCCTACTGTGTAGGCGAAACGTTTCGAAATAAAGATACCTAACTGTAGCATATGTGTCTTACCTAACAACCTGTCGGTATTTTATACCACTTTAATGTTCAATCTGTCAGACACTGCAACACAAGGGTATCTTGGTACAGACCTGAAATCTACTTCGACAACCTCTTCTAGTGAGAACGGCTGGATTTGAGAGGGACCTGACCTCCCAACATCTGCGTTCTACTAGTGACCTACGTCTCACCTCCTGGCGCTATATAAGGCTCCATCCTGTCACTTCAACTCCGTATTGTTTCAGACTTTGGAACAATGCTCTTCTCCAGACTGAGGGACTGACCACCTCAAAACTTAAAGGGTGATGGACTGATTACATCGTCTTCTGCTTCTATCAACTTTTCTGTACTCGACTGAAGAAGCCTACTGTGTAGGCGAAACGTTTCGAAATAAAGATACCTAACTGTTGCATATGTGTCTTACCTAACAAGGATAGAAATATTGGAAAAGGGTGGGAGGGGGGAATGAGGTAGGATATAAAAGGGAAGTGGCCCAACCACTTTGGTGTAATTTAAAAAGTGTATGTGGAATAATAGAATATTCTTGAAGGGGTATAATACTAACCTATCAGTCACATAGATATAACACATATATAGGTATATGACTGAATTATTACTAGTAGATATACAAGTTGCAATTGCCTTTTTTTTGGGGGGGGGGATTGCACAACGAATATTTAAACGACAATCAAGGCGGTAATTGTCTGGACAGTTCGTAAAGAATTACTTGACACGTTAGCTTCTTACAAGGTGGTGTCCCGCCATAGTAAATGTAGTATAATTTTAACAGTAGAAATGTTATACAAGATGTCTCCCTAATTGGGGGCGATGATTTTCTTAGTAGACATAGAAGGGTTCCAGTGTTAGCCAATCATCTTCATCTGCCGGGAGGTTGCTCAAGATCATTGGTCGATGGTAATCGTCTTTATGGATGAAGCGACGCAGCCTCTGTGGGAGAGTCATTCTTTGGGTCCTGTGAGGAGGAGTATTGATGATATTGATGGTATTTTCAACTTGGAGAGGATGTTCTCTATTTGGTATGTAGAGTTCTTGCATTGCATAGAGTTGTCTCTTCTTCAGCTTATCAAGGCGTACATTTAAGGCAGTAATATCCTGTTGCACATGGAAATCTGCCATTTTGACTCTGTCTCTCCTCCTGGTACCCGTAATAAAGCGGAGAGCTCTATTCTGGACCCGTTGCAACCGTAGCATGTTGGTCTTTGTTGTTAATGACATTGGGACACACGGGTATTCGAGTATAGGTCTTATCATCATTTTATACAGATGTTTTTTGACTTGTGGTGGGGACTGATTAAATCTAAAGAGACTGCTAAGACCGGCTTTGGCTATGTTGATCTTTTTATTGGCGTGAGATGTTGAGTGGAGCAGCCTGTCTATTTCATATCCCAAGATCTTGTTAGGATTTCTAATGGCTACAGGTGTACCTCTGATGGAGATACCTCCCTTATCTTCGATGGTTGATACAAAACATCCTATCGTGCTAACAAGGACTTTGTCAGGGTTGGTCGTAATTCTCCATTTCTTTTCTCAATTGGATGTTCGACGAAGTTCAATATTCATTTTTTCTATGACTCTTTCATACTTGTATTTTCCTGTTACAGGAGTTGATGAGACAACATGGATGACATCATCTGCAAATTGCGTTATAATTGTATCATTAAACTCTGGTTGTATCAATTGTATCATTAAACTCTGGTGTCCCTTGTGGGACACCAGCTGTCGGTATAAAAGGCTCTGTTGACTTGCCATGAAAGGTAGGAATGATTTTTCTTTGAGTTAAGAAGTTATATATTAATCTGAGAAAGGTCCAGTTATGGTCTGGTAGGTCAATAAGTTTGTATATAAGACCATCATGCCATAAGCTATCAAAAGCTTTATGAACATCTCTGGTGGCAATTAGGGCAAGATTGCTCTGATGTTTTAGACTTGCTACAGTATCGAAAATAATATTTATTGCATGATGGGTACCTCTATGTGTCCTAAAGCCAAACTGTTTTTCAGTAAAAAGGTGGTTAAACTCCATATAGTAGTTCTGTCTGTTGGAAATGATCTTCTTAAGAACTTTCCCAGGGACTTCAAGTAAAGATATAGATCTATAATTCCCTGGTTGATGAATGCCTTTATTGGGTTTAGCAAGAAAGATCATCCTAGCAGTCTTAAAAACCACTGGAAAATGTCCGGATGCCAAGATGGCATTAAAGATATTAACCAAAGACTGTTTACAATTTCTGGGTAGGAACTTTATTTGTTTCATTGTTATTCCAGAGAGACCAGGGGCTCTATTTGGCATTCTTCCAATAACTTGACTCATCTCAAATAGTGTGATAGGTCTAGTAAGAGGGTGGGTCTCTTCAAGAGTTGATGTATCGATGGAAGGTAGTGGTTGTAGATCATCTAAGTTCTCATCTCTCCATTCATTGACCAACTGATAGTGATTATTATTAAATCGACGACTGTTATTGTGGGAGAGGATTTTCTCTCATACATCACCCATCAAATCAGCTTGGTCCTGTGGATCATCAAGTTTAATCTCAACCTCTTCATCATCATCATCAGCGAAGGTATGAATTAGGTAGGTAGGAGCCTTGTGCTTTGCACCTAAAAGTTGCCGAATCTTACTCCAAAATTTATCAGGCTCTTGTTTGTCTGATTAGCTTTTAGAACTAGCAGTTTCCACAAGTCACGTTTGTGATGACTAATAGTGTTAATTAATTCTTTCCTCAATCTACACAATGTAGCTACTGGTGGTTGTCGCGTTTGAAGATGCCTTCGACATTCTGTTTGATAATTTCTCATACCGTCTCTAATTTCCTTCGTAGGTTTATATTGTTGGTAGATCTTGGTGGAAGCTAATTCGTCTTCACCCATAAATGCCCTGAAGGGGTCAAATCCTAGGGTGTTGAGATTGGGTTTAGGAGGTACAGGTATTCTAAATGGAGAAGTTTGTAGTTGTATTATAACAGGGATATGGTCAGATCCTACGTTTCCACCAGGAGATATACGACAATGAAAGAGGTCACAGTCTCTGTTTGTCAGTACTATATCTGGTGTCCCTGGATGAGGACCAATATACGATTTAAAGAATGGGCCTTGAAATGACAAGTTTCTGGCTGTCATAATATGAAATAGTTGTTTTCCTTTTAAGTCACCCAGTGGATTACCAACTCCACAGTTAAAGAGGGCAGGGTGATGAGCATTAAAATCTCCCGCTAGAATTGTTGGAATATTTCTGCTTAATATCCTATGTAGAGGAATTGACTCTATATATTGTTGTCTCGGGGGAAAATATCCAGTTGCTATCACTAGTTGGCCATGAGACGTTGTCATTTCTATTGCAAGAATGTTATCTTCACCAACATGAATATTTTTAAATGCATAGCCTAATTTAACTAAGATGGCTATTTACTATAAAAATATTTCAAATTGAAATTTCCATAGCTCACCTATTTTACTACATAACAAACTTTATCGCACGCAAACAAAACTTATTAAACACTAACTATCATGGGCATAAGATGAATCACCCTTTAAATAGTGTAGCCGTTCAAAGGACATTGGCTGAATTATATTTCACACTATTTTATATATATGAAAAAAAAATATCTGTACATATACTTTTAGATGAATGGTTCAGAGAACCGACATGTTGTTGAATTAGACACATGTGCAACTCTTGGGTATCTTTATTGAGGAAACGTTTCGCCACACAGTGGCTTCATCAGTCCATACAAAGGAGAAACTTGAAGAACAGGAGGAGAATGAGGTAATCAGTCCCTCAGCCTTGAGTCGATGTGGTCAGTCCATCAATCTTGAATAGAATACGGCATATGAGCGAAGAAGCAGCTTATAAACCGTTGACAGGTGAGGGGCAGCAGTCGTAAGTGGTGTCACATTTGTCCAATGTGGAAGTAGGTCGTGCCCAAGGGTTAGGGAATTCTTCACTTGCCTAACCCTTGGGCACGACCTACTTCCACATTGGACAAATGTGACACCACCTACGACTGCTGCCCCTCACCTGTCAACGGTTTATAAGCTGCTTCTTCGCTCATATGCCGTATTCTATTCAAGACTGATGGACTGACCACATCGACTCAAGGCTGAGGGACTGATTACCTCATTCTCCTCCTGTTCTTCAAGTTTCTCCTTTGTATGGACTGATGAAGCCACTGTGTGGCGAAACGTTTCCTCAATAAAGATACCCAAGAGTTGCCCATGTGTCTAATTCAACAACATATACTTTTACTTCGCTTTCCACCATCCTCCACTTATCTGGAGTATACCTGGAGAAGGTTTCGGGGGTCAACGCCCCCGCGGCTCGGTTTGAGACCAGGTACTGATTTTAGGTGCCTGTCCAGTGCCTTCATGAAGACAGTCAGGGGTCTAATGGTAATCCCCCTTATGTATGCTGGGAGGGAACAGTCTTGAGCCCCGGACACTTATTGTGTTGTCTCTCAGTGTACTCGTGGCGCCCCTGCTTTTCATTGGGGAATGTTTCTTCTCCTGCCGAGTCTTTTGCTTTCATAGGGAGTAATTTTCGTGTTCAAGTTTGGTACTAATCCCTCTAGGATTTTCCAAGTGTATATTATCATGTATCTCTCTCGCCTGCGTTCCAGGGAATACAAATCAAGAGACTTCAACCGTTCCCAGTAATTTAGGTGCCTTATCGTATTTATGTGTACCGTGAAAGTTCTTTGTACATCTCCAGGTCAGCAATTTTGCCAGCCTCGAAGGGGGCCGTTAGTGTACAGCAATATTCCAGCCTAGAGAGAACAAGCGATTTGACGGAAATCATCATGGGATTGGCATCCCTAGTTTTGAAGATTCCTATTACCCATCCTATTATTTTCCTAGCAGATGCGGTATATAAATTGTTGTGGTCATTGAAAACGAGATCCTCTGACATCATCACTCCTAGGTCCTTCACATTACTTTTTTTTCGCTTTATTGTATGGTTAGAATTTGTCGTATACCCTGATACGGTATTAATTTCCTCAAGTTTTCCATATCTGAGTAGTTAAAATTTCTCTTCATTGAACTTCTTATTGTTTTGAGTGGTCCATCTGAAGATTTGGTTGATGTCCACTTGCAGTCTTGCGGCGTCTTCCATGGACACTACTAGTTTTTTTTTTTAAATTTGAAGCTGCACCACTGAGGATTTTTGTCGTTATTTGATCCGTTCCAAGAGGATCGGAATGGGTTCAAAATATTTGTTCATAAGGCAGGTGCACATGCCAGTTGTTCCAAGAATGTTATCTCGTTGTCGTTCATTGACGTTCAAACTTTATGTTGGCGAAAGAAACGAAAAGATGAGGAAGAAAAAACAAAATATCATGATATTGGTAACCAATTAAAGGTCTTTTTTCCTGGGATAAATAAAGATAAATGTTTTAATGCTATTATTGATCTTCTGTCTATATGTTTTCCCAATGATTCTATATGTTGTAATATTTCATTCTTAATAATATATATATATATATATATATATATATATATATATATATATATATATATATATATATATATATATATATATATATATATATATATATATATATATAATATATGGATTATTCGTTTCCATTTTTATAATATATCCTGGCAGATTATCCAGAGTATATATATATATATATTATATATATATATATATATATATATATATATATATATATATATATATATATATATAATGGAGCAAATGTTGGTCACAGGTGGATTATTCGTTTCCATTTTTATAAGTTATATCCTGGCAGATTATCCAGAGTATCCTGTACTGTAGTCTTGATATTTCTGGCTCAGCTCACTTCAATATTTCTGGCTCAGCTCACTTCAATATTTCTGGCTCAGCTCACTTCAATATTTCTGGCTCAGCTCACTTCAATATTTCTGGCTCAGCTCACTTCAATATTTCTGGCTCAGCTCACTTCAATATTTCTGGCTCAGCTCACTTCAATATTTCTGGCTCAGCTCACTTCAATATTTCTGGCTTCAATATTTCTGGCTCAGCTCACTTCAATATTTCTGGCTCAGCTCACTTCAATATTTCTGGCTCAGCTCACTTCAATATTTCTGGCTCAGCTCACTTCAATATTTCTGGCTCAGCTCACTTCAATATTTCTGGCTCAGCTCACTTCAATATTTCTGGCTCAGATCACTTCAATATTTCTGGCTCAGATCACTTCAGTATTTATCTCATCTCACTTCAATATTTCTGGCTCAGCTCACTTCAATATTTCTGGCTCAGCTCACTTCAATATTTCTGGCTCAGCTCACTTCAATATTTCTGGCTCAGCTCACTTCAATATTTCTGGCTCAGCTCACTTCAATATTTCTGGCTCAGCTCACTTCAATATTTCTGGCTCAGCTCACTTCAATATTTCTGGCTCAGATCACTTCAATATTTCTGGCTCAGATCACTTCAATATTTCTGGATCACTTCAATATTTCTGGCTCTCACTTCAATATTTCTGGCTCAGATCACTTCAATATTTCTGGCTCAGCTCACTTCAATATTTCTGGCTCAGCTCACTTCAATATTTCTGGCTCAGCTCACTTCAATATTTCTGGCTCAGCTCACTTCAATATTTCTGGCTCAGCTCACTTCAATATTTCTGGCTCAGCTCACTTCAATATTTCTGGCTCAGCTCACTTCAATATTTCTGGCTCAGCTCACTTCAATATTTCTGGCTCAGCTCACTTCAATATTTCTGGCTCAGATCACTTCAATATTTCTGGCTCATCTCACTTCAATATATCTGGCTCAGATCACTTCATCACTTATTTCTGGCTCAGATCACTTCAATATTTCTGGCTCAGATCACTTCAATATTTCTGGCTCAGCTCACTTCAATATTTCTGGCTCAGATCACTTCAATATTTCTGGCTCAGCTCACTTCAATATTTCTGGCTCAGCTCACTTCAATATTTCTGGCTCAGCTCACTTCAATATTTCTGGCTCAGCTCACTTCAATATTTCTGGCTCAGCTCACTTCAATATTTCTGGCTCAGATCACTTCAATATTTCTGGCTCAGCTCACTTCAATATTTCTGGCTCAGCTCACTTCAATATTTCTGGCTCAGCTCACTTCAATATTTCTGGCTCAGCTCACTTCAATATTTCTGGCTCAGATCACTTCAATATTTCTGGCTCAGCTCACTTCAATATTTCTGGCTCAGCTCACTTCAATATTTCTGGCTCAGCTCAATATTTCTGGCTCAGATAACTTCAATATTTCTGGCTCAGATCACTTCAATATTTCTGGCTCAGATCACTTCAATATTTCTGGCTCAGATCAGCTCACTTCAATACTCAGCTCACTTCAATATTTCTGGCTCAGCTCACTTCAATATTTCTGGCTCAGCTCACTTCAATATCACTTCAATATTTCTGGCTCAGCTCACTTCAATATTTCTGGCTCATCACTTCAATATTTCTGGCTCAGCTCACTTCAATATTTCTGGCTCAGATCACTTCAATATTTCTGGCTCAGATCACTTCAATATTTCTGGCTCAGATCACTTCAATATTTCTGGCTCAGATCACTTCAATATTTTAAATTTGTATTATTTCAAAATTCGTAATGAACAATTTAGTGTTGTTTGTATCCATCCTTGAAGTTTTATCTACGATATTTATACTTCCAACATAATGACTAACTTAAATTTTTTGCGCGAGTCATCGCTTGGCTTAAATCTACAACATGGAATTCACTCTTCTAGATTCAGCTGTAAGTTCCTCTTGAAATTTCTATATTTTAAGTTATCGATAAACACGATATCACCTTACTGCTTCTAGATATCAAACAGCGGCTCTAGTTTAATGCACGTGAACATTTTTTTTCTCATCGTATGTATGATTTTCATATAGAAGTATAATTTGATATTCAGTAGCTCTTAGTTCTCTTTCCCTTATTCCCGTAAACTTAGCCATGCTGCTCTCAGATTTGTTTTAATAAAGAGCCTAAAAAATCCGACCTTGCGAATCGATAGCGGCTACGATATTTTCTCTGTATTGTAACTAATGATTAGTTTATCATAATTATTATTCATAATTTTCTACCATATAATAGGTAGAGCAGATACCACCGCTGGAGGTGCAGGAGTAAGCGTGACACGTATATACAAAACCTTGTTGCCAGAGATAGGACATGACCTGGCAGATGGGACATGACCTGGCAGATGGGACATGACCTGGCAGTACGACATGCCTTCTCACTTTCGCAAAAAGCGACCTTCACTTTCCAGGTGAAAGCAGGAGACGAGTGGGAGTAAGAGGGATCCTCTCAGTACAGTTGAGACAACAAGGTAGAGGATGCTGCTGACAATTATCACGAGTTTCGGCGTTGCAGACGGGACACTCTTGTGTTAATAGATAAAGTTGCAATGGATATCCAGATCGTCAAAAAATTGAAACAAAAATATAAGAGCACTGCAGCAGGCAGATCCTCACCAACGTAGGAAACGGCCGTCCTAAAACTAGCAAGACAGAGTTCTTTTAACTGGTCCACACAGCCTAAATAAGATTCAACCAACTAGTCCTCGATGCCGATGAGAGGCTCTTGATCTACTGAATCAGAACAGTCTTCTCTTTCCTTGGATAAACAAGAATGTTTTATATTCCGCCAGGAGCTATATAAGAACCTAAGAAAGAAGGAACACTGCAACAGGCCTACTGGCCCATGCGAGGCAAGTCCATGGCACCCCCCGGCTTAGACTAATGACCCACCCAGTCAGGTCACATCAAACCTAGCAATACAAGCTAGTCAGGTTCAACTCACACCCACCCACACCCACTCATGTATTTATCTAACTTTTTTTTTTTTAAACTACACAAAGGCTTAGCGTCTATGACGGTACTCGAGAGTTTGTTCCACTCATCCACAACTCTATTACCAAACCAGTGCTTTCCTATATCCTTCCTGAATCTGAATTTTTCCAACTTGAAACCATTGCTGCGAGTCCTGTTTATGATAGATATTTTCACTACGCCATTTACATTCCCTTTATTTATTCCTGTTTTCCATTTATACACCTAAATCATATCCTCCCTAATTCAACGCCTTTCTAGAGAGTGCAGATTCAGAGCCCTCAGTCTATCCTCATGGGAAAGATTTCTGTCATTCTCCTGTACGTTTTCCAGAGCATTTATATCCATTCTGTAATACGGTGACCAAACCTGAGCAGCATAATCTAAATGAGGCCTAACCAAGGATATATAGAGTTGAAAAACAACCTGAGGTTTTCTATTATTTATGCTTCTTGATATGAAGCCAAGGATTTTGTTAGTTTTATTGCGAACACTTATGCGCTGTTGTCTTGGTTTAAGATTACTGCTAACCAAACAACCTAAATCCTTTTCGCAATCAGTAATATTGAGATCTACATTATTTAGCTTATATGTGGCATGGTTATTTTCCTGTCCAACATTTAGAACTTTGCATTTGTCTATATTAAACCGCATCTGCCACTTCTCCGACCACTGCATCAGTCTATTCAAATCATCCTGGAATGCTCTAATGTCCTCATTAGAATTAATTGGACGGATTATTTTGGTGTAATCAGCAAATTTGGTTATGGTGCTATTTATTCCATCATCTATGTCGTTTATGTTAATTGTGAACAAGACTCCCAACATTGACCCCTGTGGAACACCGCTTGTAACGTGCCCTCATTCTGATTTCTCCCCATTTATGCAAGCTCTCTGCAGCTTGTCAGCCATACCTCTACCCAGGAAAAAAATTCTCCTGTTCCGTGTGCCTTAAGTTTCGTCAATAGCCTCTGATGTGGAACTCTATCGAAATCAATATCATATTCATTACCATGATCTACCTCCTGAAACACCTTAGTGAAAAAAATTAGTAAATTCGTAAGACAGGAACGCCCCTTTGTAAAACCGTGTTGAGATTCATTAATCAATTTATGCCTTTCAAGATGGCTACAAATTGCCTTGGCAATTATTGATTCCATAATTTTTCCCACTATGGAGGTAAGGCTTATTGATCTATAGTTCGAAGCTAAGGACCTGTCACTTGCCTTGTAAATAGGTATTACATTTGCTATTTTCCACTTATCAGGCAATTTACCAGTTTGTAGTGATATGTTGAAAAGATTAGCCAAAGTTTTGCCAAATTCCTTTTTACATTCATTTAAAACCCTTGCAAACAATTCATCAGGGCCGGGTTTTAATTTCTCTAATTGTCTGAGGACGATGTCACTAGTTACCCTAACCGGGCATGGTTTATTATCGTTCAGTGATCTGACCAGAGTTACTCTTAAGTGGGCCAATCTTGTCCCTATTCTTACTTCTGTATACCTGAAAGAACTCTTTTGGGTTAGTCTTCGAATCCCTTGCGACCTTAGCCTCATAATCCCTTTTTGCTTTTATTCCTTTTTGCATTTCTCTCTTTAATTGAATATATTGACTCCTTAACTGCTCTTCCCCTCTTTTGATACGCCTATATATGCCTCTCTTTTGACCAGTGAGATGTTTTAATATATTGTTCATCCATTTGGGATCATTTTTGTTAGATCTAATTTCCCTACTCGGAACAGAAGTTGCTCTGAAAAATGTTATACTGGCAACCAACACCACCTACCTGACCCATAGTCAGGTCATCCCAATTTAGGCCACCCAGGTAATTACTAAGTCCCATGAAATCGGCCAAGAAGAAGTCTTGGACAGAGACTTGATTGTGGTTATCTGGGTAATTCCATGATATACTGAAACTAAGTGATTTGTGATCGATTTCCCCAAGCTCATCATTAACCTAAAGAATATTAATTAGTGATTCTTTGTTGGCAAGAACCAAGTCAAGCAGATTGTTTCCTCTAGTTGGTATTGTCACAAACTGTTTTAAAATGCAATCCTGAACCGTATCAAGAAAGTCACTAGACTCAAGATTTCCTGTCACATTGTTCCAATTTGTCTAAAGTTAAAATCACCCATTAACACAACATTTTCTTTTCGAGATGTCTTATGAATTGCATCCCATAGCAGCTTACTACACTTCTTATCAAGATTTGGGGGCCTATAAATGACACCCAAAATTAATTTGTCACGACCCTCGAGAAACTGAAGCCAAAGAGATTCTGTGTCCAGTGTTTCTAATCTTATATTTTATCTTACCTAACACAACAATTTAAATTATCTCTGACATACATCACCACTCCAAGACCCTTCCTATTGACCCTATCATGCTGAATAGTTTTAACTCTGTAAGTTGCATTCAGAAGGTATTTCTTTATCTTTCAGGTTGAATAAGGTCTCCGTTATAGCAATAACATCTATATTACCTGCACTTGCAAGTAATCTTAGCTCATCTATATGATTTCTTAGACTCCTACTATTTGCATAGTCACTTGTTGCCCTCTACTATCTCTGTTGATCAATTGCTTTGCCTTTACTAGCAACTTTATTTTGAATATTGTCTTTTAAGCATATCCCTGAGATATCCTGGTAATATCTGCTGTTTTCAACCCTGGTACTGCAGCCTGATTGTTTCCCACAAACACCCATACCTCTATAATCTATCAGTTTAAAGTCCTAGACAAGTCGTCAATGACCCCCTCAATCGAACTGGCTAATGCATATCACGTTTGCCATAGAATTTGTCCCAGTTATCAATGAAAGGGATTGCAAGTTCCTTGCAGTACCTGTCTAGCCAGAAATATATACTAATTGCCGTAGACATCCATTCATTGCTCACCCCCCTTCTAGGCAAGATGCTACATATGACTTCTATGGGTTTAGTGCTCCCAGATAATTATAATAATAATATTATGGCCACCATTGTGATCACATGACAGAAAAGATCTAGCTCATGTCCTCTCAAAGTCATTATTAAAAGTATTTCGATAATCACAACACCAATTGTAAACATCTCAGCAAATTGGCACTGTTCGATCCCATGTGAGGTTAATCCAAAAATTGGCAGGTCAGTGTTTTTGTTAGAAATCTACGTGGAAAGCAGGATCGTGGAAAGCAGGATCCTGAGGCTAAAGGAAACAACAAAATACAAGCGGGTGTCCCTCGACTACAACAGAATGTGAACAGAATGACAGAAACTGAGAAAGAGGATACAAAGATGCAAGGGTCATGAAAGAGACAAAGACAGAGACAGCCAGTGGCACCCAGAGTCGGTAGGACTAGCAAACAAAATAATTGTTAAAATAAAAATGGAAAGGTTATTAATGTATCATGTAGGCTAGCTTCTGCTGGTTGTAAAGGCATCCCAAAAATGTAGGTCAGCCATTGGAAGCAAACACGACCACTCAAAGAACCACCCACAGAATGTTGCAACCAAACAAATTAACCCAACACAAACTAACCTCCACATTCACAGTCCCCACACCCCCAGCACAAGCACCACACCTACACAGAAGCCTCCCATAGTTTCCTTAAAGTCTCCCACTCCCCCTACCCTCCATAAACTCCCCAGAATATATTTTTTGGAGAATAAGCTGAAGCTATGGTACATCAATGCGGATGGAATAATGATTGAGTGCGGGGAGTGGCAGGAAACAATCATGGAGGGATCCCCAGACATCATAGCACTCACAGAAACAAAGTTCATGGGAATAACAGACATGAGCTTTCCAAAGGATATCAGATCATGAGGAAAGATAGATGGAACAGATGGTGGTGAAGAGAAGTTGCAGTTTTCATCAAAAAAACAGTGGAGTTTTAAGGAACAAGAAGGAATGGACAAAAGGGAAGCAAGGGACTATATAGTAGGAACACTTCAGACTGGGGGTCCCAAGGTAGTGATTGCATAGATGTACAACCTGCTACTGAATAACAAGAGGCCAAGACATGAGTACAATGAGAGCAACAGGGCAATGGTTGATCCACTAGCTGAGGTTGCCAAAGGGCCCACATAGTCAGGACAAAGTTACCAGTTGTTGGTGATTTGAGTCACAAGGGGAGTGACTATGAAAACCAGTAGCCACACAGGGGACCAGAAATATGGAGGGGTAAGATAATGGAGGGACTATTGGAAAACCTCATGCGTCAACATGTTAGGGAGACTACCAGAGAGAGAGAGAGAGAGAGAGAGAGAGAGAGAGAGAGAGAGAGAGAGAGAGAGAGAGAGAGAGAGAGAGAGAGAGAGAGAGAGGATGAACTAGTAAGGCTGGACCTCATATTCATCTTTAGCTCGGACATTGGGGACATCACTTATGAAAGGCCCCTCGGAGCTGGTGATCACAGGGTTCTGAACTTCGAATACACTATAGAGCAAAAATTGAGGAGGGAAGCAGCATGAGTAGGGCGGGATAAGCCAAGCTATAAAAGAGTGAATGAACTACACAGGGATGAGAAATTTCCTGCATGAGGTACAGTGGGAAAGAGAACTGGTGGGAAAAACAGTAAATAAAATGATAGAATATGTGACTACAAAATGTGAGAAGGTTCGTACCCAAGGGCAACAGAAACAATGACAAGCCTTGGACGAGCCCTTGGTTCACCCTAAGGTGTAGAGAGGCCAAAACTAAGAGTAGAAGAGAATGGAAAAATATAGAAGACAAAGGACCCAGGAGAATAAGGAGATTAGTTGAAGAGCCAGAAACGAATATGCTTGGATAAGGGGGTAGGCCCAACGGCAATACGAGAATGACACAGCATCGAAAGCTAAATTCATCCATAGGTATTGTACAGCTACATCTGGAGGAGGAAAAGTACAGTCAAGGACCACGTAATCAAGATAAGGAAGTAGGGGGTGATCACAAGAAACGACAAAGAAGTATGTGAAAAACTAAACACGAGATTTTTGAGAGTTATTCTTGGCGGAGACAGAAACGATTCCAGTAAACTGAGGTCGTAGGGAACACCAACAAGTGCTGGACACACTACACACAGCAGAATAGGAGGTGAAGGAGCTGCTATGTGTAGTAGATACTTCAAAGGCAGTGGGCCCAGGCAACACCTCTCTGTGGGTCCTGAGAGAGGGAGCAGAGGCACTGTGTGTGCCACTAACAGTTTTCAACAAATTTATTGAAACGGAAACTAAAAGCGGTGTGTAAGGCAGCAAATGTAGTTCCAAGGTTTAAGAAAGGAGACAAACAGGAAGCATTAAACTACAGATCAGTGTCAATGACATGTATAGTATATAATGTCATGAAGATTATCAGAAGAATGTTGGAGCACTTAGAGAGGAATGAACTCAAATACAATAACCAGCATGGTTTCAGGAATGAGAAATCTTGTATCACAAACTTACAAGTGTTCTACGACAAGGTAACAGAAGACAGCAGAGAGAGAGAGAGAGAGAGAGAGAGAGAGAGAGAGAGAGAGAGAGAGAGAGAGAGAGAGAGAGAGAGAGAGAGAGAGAGAGAGAGAGAGAGAGAGAGAGAGAGAGAGGTGGGTAGACTGCTTTTTATTGTGCTGTAAGAAACCTTTCGACAAAGTTTCACAGAAGAGATTGGTATAAAAGCTAGAGGAGCAGGTAGGTACAGCAGGTAAGACACTGCAGTGGTTCAGGGAATACCTGACAGGAAGGAAACAACGAGTGATGGTACGTGACGATGTGTCAGAGTGGGCACATGTGTCGAGCGCGGTTCTATAAGGGTTAGTCCTAGGGTCGGTGCCTTTTCTAGTATATGTGAATAACATGAGAAAAGGGATAAATTCAAAGATGTCCCTGTCTGCAGAACACGTGAAGCTAATGCAGAAAATTCAAGTGAACGAGGACCAGGATTTGGACAGGCTACAATCTTGGTCTGGCAATTGCACTAAGTGCAAAGTCATGACGCTTGAGGAAGGACTAAAAAGACCGAGGGTGGAGTACAAGCTCGAGGGTCAAAGACTCCATACCCAGCTCAAGGAAAAAAATCTTGGGGTGAGCTATAGACCGAACACATTCTCTGAGGTGCTTATCAACTTCTGCAGCACATGGGCACCTGGCAAACCTAAGAATAGCGTTGTGACATCTAAGTAAGGAGTCATTCACGACACTGTACACCTTGTACGTCAGGCCCGTACTGGAGTACACTGCAGCAATATGGAACCCACATCTGGTCTAGAACGTCAAGAAATCAGAAAAAGGTTAGCAACAAGACTATTCCTGGAGCTCAGGGGTATGGCTTCTAGGAGAGGAACTCAACCTGACGACACTAGAGTACAGGAAATATAGGGGAAACAAGATAACGACGCATAAAATACCGAGAGGAATCGACAAGGTGGACCGGGACAGAATGTTTCAGAGAACGGACACAAGAACAAGGGGTCACAACTGGAAGTTAAAAACTAAGATGGTTCATATGTATTTTTGAAAGTATTTCTTCAGCACTAGAGTTATCAGGAAGTGGAACAATCTAGAGAGTGATGTAGTGGAGGCTCTTAGAGCAGGGAGAGAGTGATGTAGTGGAGGCTCTTAGAGCAGGGAGAGAGTGATGTAGTGGAGGCTCTTAGAGCAGGGAGAGAGTGATGTAGTGGAGGCTCTTAGAGTAGGGAGAGAGTGATGTAGTGGAGGCTCTTAGAGCAGGGAGAGAGTGATGTAGTGGAGGCTCTTAGGGAGAGAGTGATGTAGTGGAGGCTCTTAGAGCAGGGAGAGAGTGATGTAGTGGAGGCTCTTAGAGCAGGGAGAGAGTGATGTAGTGGAGGCTCTTAGAGCAGGGAGAGAGTGATGTAGTGGAGGCTCTTAGAGGAGTGAGAGAGTGATGTAGTGGAGGCTCTTAGAGCAGGGAGAGAGTGATGTAGTGGAGGCTCTTAGAGCAGGGAGAGAGTGATGCTCTCTTAGAGTAGGGAGAGAGTGATGTAGTGGAGGCTCTTAGAGCAGGGAGAGAGTGGAGGCTCTTAGAGCAGGGAGAGAGTGATGTAGTGGAGGCTCTTAGAGCAGGGAGAGAGTGATGTAGTGGAGGCTCTTAGAGCAGGGAGAGAGTGATGTAGTGGAGGCTCTTAGAGCAGGGAGAGAGTGATGTAGTGGAGGCTCTTAGAGCAGGGAGAGAGTGATGTAGTGGAGGTTCTTAGAGCAAGGAGAGTGATGTAGTGGAGGCTCTTAGAGCAGGGAGAGAGTGATGTAGTGGAGGCTCTTAGAGCAGGGAGAGAGTGATGTAGTGGAGGCTCTTAGAGCAGGGAGAGAGTGATGTAGTGGAGGCTCTTAGAGCAGGGAGAGAGTGATGTAGTGGAGGCTCTTAGAGCAGGGAGAGAGTGATGTAGTGGAGGCTCTTAGAGAGCAGAGAGAGTGATGTAGTGGAGGCTCTTAGTGATGTAGTGGAGGCTCTTAGAGCAGGGAGAGAGTGATGTAGTGGAGGCTCTTAGAGCAGGGAGAGAGTGATGTAGTGGAGGCTCTTAGAGCAGGGAGAGAGTGATGTAGTGGAGGCTCTTAGAGCAGGGAGAGAGTGATGTAGTGGAGGCTCTTAGAGCAGGGAGAGAGTGATGTAGTGGAGGCTCTTAGAGCAGGGAGAGAGTGATGTAGTGGAGGCTCTTAGAGCAGGGAGAGAGTGATGTAGTGGAGGCTCTTAGAGCAGGGAGAGAGTGATCGAGTGGAGGCTCTTAGAGCAGGGAGAGAGTGATGTAGTGGAGGCTCTTAGAGCAGGGAGAGAGTGATGTAGTGGAGGCTCTTAGAGCAGGGAGAGAGTGATGTAGTGGAGGCTCTTAGAGCAGGGAGAGAGTGATGTAGTGGAGGCTCTTAGAGCAGGGAGAGAGTGATGTAGTGGAGGCTCTTAGAGCAGGGAGAGAGTGATGTAGTGGAGGCTCTTAGAGCAGGGAGAGAGTGATGTAGTGGAGGCTCTTAGAGCAGGGAGAGAGTGATGTAGTGGAGGCTCTTAGAGCAGGGAGAGAGTGATGTAGTGGAGGCTCTTAGAGCAGGGAGAGAGTGATGTAGTGGAGGCTCTTAGAGCAGGGAGAGAGTGATGTAGTGGAGGCTCTTAGAGCAGGGAGAGAGTGATGTAGTGGAGGCTCTTAGAGCAGGGAGAGAGTGATGTAGTGGAGGCTCTTAGAGCAGGGAGAGAGTGATGTAGTGGAGGCTCTTAGAGCAGGGAGAGAGTGATGTAGTGGAGGCTCTTAGAGCAGGGAGAGAGTGATGTAGTGGAGGCTCTTAGAGCAGGGAGAGAGTGATGTAGTGGAGGCTCTTAGAGCAGGGAGAGAGTGATGTAGTGGAGGCTCTTAGAGCAGGGAGAGAGTGATGTAGTGGAGGCTCTTAGAGCAGGGAGAGAGTGATGTAGTGGAGGCTCTTAGAGCAGGGAGAGAGTGGTGTAGTGGAGGCTCTTAGAGCAGGGAGAGAGTGATGTAGTGGAGGCTCTTAGAGCAGGGAGAGAGTGATGTAGTGGAGGCTCTTAGAGCAGGGAGAGAGTGATGTAGTGGAGGCTCTTAGAGCAGGGAGAGAGTGATGTAGTGGAGGCTCTTAGAGCAGGGAGAGAGTGATGTAGTGGAGGCTCTTAGAGCAGGGAGAGAGTGATGTAGTGGAGGCTCTTAGAGCAGGGAGAGAGTGATGTAGTGGAGGCTCTTAGAGCAGGGAGAGAGTGATGTAGTGGAGGCTCTTAGAGCAGGGAGAGAGTGATGTAGTGGAGGCTCTTAGAGCAGGGAGAGAGTGATGTAGTGGAGGCTCTTAGAGCAGGGAGAGAGTGATGTAGTGGAGGCTCTTAGAGCAGGGAGAGAGTGATGTAGTGGAGGCTCTTAGAGCAGGGAGAGAGTGATGTAGTGGAGGCTCTTAGAGCAGGGAGAGAGTGATGTAGTGGAGGCTCTTAGAGCAGGGAGAGAGTGATGTAGTGGAGGCTCTTAGAGCAGGGAGAGAGTGATGTAGTGGAGGCTCTTAGAGCAGGGAGAGAGTGATGTAGTGGAGGCTCTTAGAGCAGGGAGAGAGTGATGTAGTGGAGGCTCTTAGAGCAGGGAGAGAGTGATGTAGTGGAGGCTTTTAGAGCAGGGAGAGAGTGATGTAGTGGAGGCTCTTAGAGCAGGGAGAGAGTGATGTAGTGGAGGCTCTTAGAGCAGGGAGAGAGTGATGTAGTGGAGGCTCTTAGAGCAGGGAGAGAGTGATGTAGTGGAGGCTCTTAGAGCAGGGAGAGAGTGATGTAGTGGAGGCTCTTAGAGCAGGGAGAGAGTGATGTAGTGGAGGCTCTTAGAGCAGGGAGAGAGTGATGTAGTGGAGGCTCTTAGAGCAGGGAGAGAGTGATGTAGTGGAGGCTCTTAGAGCAGGGAGAGAGTGGGCTTGGTAGCTATTTGCTTTTTTATTTTAAATTTCACAGCAGTCTTTAGCTTTGTCTTGAAAAAGCATTTTATAATGCATTCAGTTTTAGCTTAATATTTTCTGTTTTTTTCAAACAGATCCACTTTTCGTTCTTGAGAGAGTCTAGAAATTTTGAGACATTCTGGGATTCTTTGTCTTCACCTATAGAGGGAACATCTTCCTCCAATACCCATCTTCCAATCTTTTTCTTCACTGGTTTTTATGGAGGAGGCTTTTAGTGTTATTATGCTCAGCTATTTGGAGACACTGGTAAAAAGGGCAGAGACAAAAGACCAAGTGTTGGCCGACTCTCGTATGTGGTCAGAATGTTGTCTCCCTCTCTCTTGTGGACAAGGACTAACACACTAACCCCTTTGTATCAAGCACTGGCTCTTGCTTCCTTGTAGACCAGCTGGACTAAATGTTAGCCAGCTTCACTTTGTGAACCAGCAGGAACATAGACTAATCTGCTCTGTTTCATAGATAAGCAGGACCAAGGACTAGATAACTCTCTTTGTGGACTAACAAGACTAAGCACTGGCTCCATTTAGCTTGTAAACCAGCAGAACCGATGGCATGTACACACTAGTGTAATCCATCAGTACACTGACTAGCTTACACTTCCTCTCAAACCATGAGCTGGCTAATTTTTCTTTGTAAACCAAATTCTGGTCTACTTTCCCCAATGAAGCATCAACACCAGAGCTGGCTGCTCTTTCTTGTAAACCTCTAAAACTAGGTGTCAGGGAACCGCCTTTCACCTGATCAGAAATATGGAAAAGCAAATAATGAATAACCTCGAGGAATAATAATAATAATGAAAATATTAAAAAGTATTGAATAAAATAAAAAAAATCTGGCCGCCGTAGGTTCCATTGTGATCTTAAGACAGGAGATCTTCTTAGCATGTCTTGAAGAATTAATGTTAGTATTACAACCCAGGATTCCAAATGGCCTGTTACCCCGGGTGTAATGGCAGCAAATAAACACAGTAGAAAAAGTTTAGACTTATATTATCCTTCACCAATTTAGAACAGCAATATGTACACTATGTACAGTGATAAGTATAGTGCACTCCACGGTAAGCAAAGCAGAAATAGAAGCCACAAGATAGCAGACCGTGCTTCAACCAGCTCTAGAATGGGAATGACAAGGGCAGACAGGAGAGCGGTACCCACATAACCTCTGCGATTGCCAAAACCATCTTCTTATTGGCTAGAACCTGGTCACTAGTTGAACGACGGGGCCCCATCATCAACTCTTAGCAACCTGGTTCGCTGGTTGGGGGAGATAGCCTGTAAATGAGGGTGTGTACATGCGCCGAATAAAGGTTACGTACTCTTTGCATGCCACACCCCCACCCCGAGAAGGCTCAGGATTAGGCTGCCACCTCCCAGTGGTAACCGTGCCGCCATGGCACAAAATAATGGGACCGCCTTTCCTCTCCACCATCCAACTCTTAGATAGAGCTCAGCTTTTCTCGTGACCAAAAGCCAAACCCTAAACTTAGAGTGAGACAGCAGTCAGACAGGCTAGCATAGGTCCAAGATACAGGCGGACGGTAGCCCGCATCCCCTCACTAAAAAAAAACCCCACACCAGGGGATAAAAAAAAAAAGAGCGTGAAAAGGGGTTACCACAAATAACATCCTAACCTAAATAATATATTATACTCTAGATAAAGAGTCTGCCAACATATTTTCTTTGCCGGCAATATATTTAATGGAAATATTATATGGTTGCAGCCTTAGCGTCCAGCGCATAAGCCTTGTGTTGTTGTTCTTCATGGCTTGGAGATATACTAGAGGATTGTGATCACTGTAGACTGTGACCACCTGCGATGTCTGGCCCACATAAACATCGAAATGCTCCAAAGCCAGTATCAGCGCGAGGGCTTCTTTTTCAATGGTAGAGTAAGCCCTCTGATGTGGCTGGAACTTGGCTGAAAAGTATGCTACAGGCTGCAACTCCTTGTTCCCGATTTGTAATAGTACTGCCCCAACCCCAGACTCACAAGCATCAACCTGTAATGAAAAAGGTTTGGAGAAGTCTGGAGACAAGAGAATGGGTGCAGTACACAATAATCTTTTTGCTTTATTAAAAGCAATGTTACAGTCTGAGGTCCAATTAAAGGGAACTTTGTAACTGGTAAGAGAGGTAAGAGGGGCTACAATATCTGAGAAATTCTTACAGAATCTTCTGTAAAATCCTATCATGCCTAGGAAACGTTGAAGAGATTTCCTATCATGAGGAACTGGATAATCTTTAATAGAAAGAACTTTAGCAAGTTTAGGTGCAACTTTACCACTACCTACTTCATGGCCTAGAAAAGTGACAGTGGCCTGGCCAAAGGAAGATTTAGATAAATTAACTGTTAAATGGGAACTCTTAAAGGTCTCAAACAGAGCCTTAAGTCTAAGTAGGTGTTGATCCCAAGTATCAGACACCACAACAATATCATCTAGGTACGCTGCCGTGCCTTCAAGTCCTTTAATAGCCTTATGGATAAGTTTCTGGAATGAAGAGGGGGAATTTTTCATTCCGAAGGGGGTAACTGTGTATTGATAATGACCTCCTGGAATTACGAAGGCAGAGATTTCCTCCCGGACAGGCCCCCATATTACAACCCAGGATTCCAAATGGCCTGTTACCCCGGGTGTAATGGGAGCAAATAAACACAGTAGAAAAAGTTTAGACTTATATTATCCTTCACCAATTTAGAACAGCAATATGTACACTATGTACAGTGATAAGTATAGTGCACTCCACGGTAAGCAAAGCAGAAATAGAAGCCACAAGATAGCAGACCGTGCTTCAACCAGCTCTAGAATGGGAATGACAAGGGCAGACAGGAGAGCGGTACCCACATAACCTCTGCGATTGCCAAAACCATCTTCTTATTGGCTAGAACCTGGTCACTAGTTGAACGACGGGGCCCCATCATCAACTCTTAGCAACCTGGTTCGCTGGTTGGGGGAGATAGCCTGTAAATGAGGGTGTGTACATGCGCCGAATAAAGGTTACGTACTCTTTGCATGCCACAGTTAGTTATCCTGGCAAGGCAGTGTTAGTCCGATGTTCAGGAACTCCAGTCAATACTGGCTCGTAGTATCTCACTCCAGATATCAAAGAAGAGATAAGGAGTCGCAGTGTCCCACTTCAACCCACCAATAACACAAACACAAGATCATGTGGCCTGATTACATTCCTCAGCACTTTGATCATTTTTTCTTATTTTTTTATTATAAACTCATAAAATGAAGTATAACACAACTGTACCTTTACTAAACAATGGACCATCTCTGGTGAAAGAAGGGGCGAGTTATGGGAGGAAGAAGGAAATTAAAAGCATCCGTACAGAAATAAATCACTCTGACTTTTTTGAGTTAGCCTATCTAATTTACACTATGTATGATTATTATACGAGCCTGGCGCATGGCCGGGCTCCGAGAGTAGAAAGACTCTCGAAACTCCCATATATCAAGCGCCGACTCTGGATGACCATGCCAGCAGCAGAGCTGATAATGAAAAACAAAAACACTGGATGCAAGATTATTTTTAAGTATAGCATTGAAGGATGACAAAGGGTGGTAATTTTGCTTCACTGTCATTACTGGTAACTAAGTTAAAACAAAAAGTGAAACAGTATTTCTGGTAGATCACCCTACCTGATCAGCAGAAGAGTAGTGGTGAATTGATTTCCAAATCTTCAACGCACACCAGGTAACGTTAATACTACCAGGAGTAGAAGCTAAAGAAACTCAGACCCGAGGAGATCTGGAGTCTAACAGTGGCCGGCTAGATGGCAGTGAGGGCGGTGGCACACTGTAATAGCTCCTCGGAGTCTAATCTACCATAATCCAATTTCAATGACTTTTCCCTCACACTATGGTTGCCCCCTCCCCTTTCACTGTAAACCAGCGAGACTAGAGCCAGTCTACTTAATCTTATGAACAACCAGGAACATTGCTGGTTTGCTATTCTTTGTGGATCAGCAGAACCAGGGCTAGCACACACTCCCTCTTGAATCAGCAGGTGCTAAGCAGACATCCTCTACCTTGGGGACTAGCAGGACATGGCTGGACCACTGTCCGGTGTGAACCAGCAGGAACAGGACTGGCCTGATCTTCACCAGCAGGTGGGTCGGCGCCTCTTGCAGCAGCCAGGCAAAATAAAACGATAATTCACCGTTGACTGACTTCACAGCTCCTGCGCCAAGGCTCACTGCCCGGGCGGGCCCAAACCGTGAAGAAAAACCCCAGTGAGGGAGAGAGGAAAGAGGGAGGGAGGAAGGGGAGAGGAGAAAGACAGGAGGGGAGAATGAGGAGAGAAGAGAAGAGAGAAAAGAATGAGGGAAGGCATGAGGAGGATGGACAGGGTAAAGAAGAGAGATGTGAAGGAGAGTTTTAAAATGGAGATAAGAGATAGATGTGGAAAGGGAGAGAGAGGAGAGAAAGAGAGATGAGGAATGAAAGAGAATAGAAAGAAATGGAGAACGAGGCACGAGAAGAAAAAACAAGATGGTGAAGGAGAGAAGGAACAGAAAATCAGATTGGGAAGGAGAACGGGTAAAAGAGAAAGAGAGATGGAGAGAGAGAGAGAGAGAGAGAGAGAGAGAGAGAGAGAGAGAGAGAGAGAGAGAGAGAGAGAGAGAGAAACAGACAGAAAGATAGACAGAAAGAGTACACATAGTTAAATTAAATGCTCCCCATTTTCATATACCACTGGCACCCCAAATTTACCTACTACCCTCTCCACAACATTTTTACCTACTTTAGCATTAAGATCCCCAATCACAAGTACTCTCTGACTTGGTTCAAAATTCCCCACGTATTCACTCACAATTTCCCAAAATCTCTCGTCTGCAGTTTTCTCGTCTCCAGGTGCATAATCACTTACTATAACCCACTTTTTACATCCAACCCTTATTTTACTCCACATAATCCTTGAATTTATTCATTTATATTCCCTCTTCTCCTGCCATAACTTATCCTTCAACATTATTGCTTCTCCTTCTTTAGCTCTAACTCTTTTAGAAACCCCTGTCCTAATCCCATTTATTTCTCCCCACTGAAACTCTCCCACCCCCTTCAGCTTTGTTTCACTTAAAGCCAGGACATTCAGCTTCTTTCCATTCATAACATCCACAATCATCTCTTATCATTCGTACAACAACTACGCACATTCAGACATCCCTCTTAGACGGTTTTCTTCTTTTTCTTTTTAGTAAGTTGTTCGGGCAAAGGGGTTACTAACCCATTGTTCCCGGCATTACAGTTGACTTTTACAACACGCATGGCTTACGGAGAAAAGATTCTTATTCCATTTCTTCATGGATATAAAAGGAAACACATTAAGAGCAAAAACTATTAAGGTAAAATCAAAGAAAACTCAGATAAATATTTATAGTGGTGTAACAAAAAACGCGATTTCTAATAAGCATAGAGATCTCCAGTGAATACTAGAAAGGACTGCCCTTCTAGCATCCAGCCTGTTACTGGGTTTTTGTAACAATTAGTCAGTATCCTTGTCCAATTTTCCATTAGAATTCAATAATAATTATTAGTGCTTCAGGATTGCAACTGGTAGGTTACTAACTAAAGAAATTAAAATTTAATAAGTTTATTAATAATAAAATTGTCTAGGCGTATATGATCAAATTAAATTAAATTAATCAAAGTAATCAAAATAATAATAATAATCACTTCTCTCGTGTACAGTAATATTGTGCTGAAGGCACATATCACATTTATATGTCTTAAGTACCGTCTGGTACATTAACATTTAATAATACATATATATACAAATAAGTTTGTGTGTATGTGTGTAAGTGCTCTAAGTAGTTCGCTATGTCTCACGACTCGACTAGACTTAAACCAGTGACTGACAAAGTCCTCACATCAACTAACTTCTTGACCAACCTGGCAATCAGAACAGCTTGCTTGAACAATAAAACGACTGATAAGCCGAACAACAATATAGTAAGCAATAGCGACACAATCAGGAACAAGGAGATAATATAACGACACTAAGTAGGGACCATCTGCAGATCCTCCACGAAAGTCACAAAACTCCCATACTACTGAATCTAAGTTCAGCATAAGAAAATCCCCGACTGTGACAGTACACAGATTTGTTTTTTCAACAAGTCGGCCGTCTCCCACCGAGGCAGGGTGACCCAAAAAAGAAAGAAAATCCCCAAAAAGAAAATACTTTCATCATCATTCAACACTTTCACCACACTCACACATTATCACTGTTTTTGCAAAGGTGCTCAGAATACAACAGTTTAGAAGCATATACATATAAAGATACACAACATATCCCTCCAAACTGCCAATATCCCAAACCCCTCCTTTAAAGTGCAGGCATTGCACTTCCCATTTCCAGGACTCAAGTCCGACTATATGAAAATAACCGGTTTCCCTGAATCCCTTCACTAAATATTACCCTGCTCACACTCCAACAGATCGTCAGGTCCCAAGTACCATTCGTCTCCATTCACTCCTATCTAACACGCTCACGCACGCTTGCTGATACCAGTACAAATTAGGTCAGAAGCTACAGCTCAGGACCTGAGTTGCTAAGAGTGTCTATGCGACACACAACCTCAGTACAACGTCGAAAATCACTAAGTCTAGGCTATGTTCTGTGAACAGAGTTCTACAGAACCAACAACAAGAAAGCGACAGAGATGATCTTCCAACAAAGGCCCACAAGAGAGAGGAGTGTGGGGCGTCTTGCCAGGAGAACGTCCAACGGACAAGAGAGCTAGCAGCCCAGACCGACTCCTCCAGGCGAGGTGTGATCACCCCCCACCCCCTCATCACATGACTGCTCGGTGGACTGCTGCTGCCCAGCAACACAGAGAAGCCGACGAAGCCGAAACGAGCAACGAGCGATAATTACAGTAGTTAGACAATCAAGACTTGAACTATGAGCACTGAATAATATGTATAAATGTTACATCCTACCTAATAAAGTAACTAAGTCAAATAATAATATAAAGCAATATATTTACGATTTAGCTATTATCGCAAATATAAGCAATATAAAATTATATGAACAGGTAATATACATTACATACATTGTGACCCATTCAGGAGTCAAGTGGAACCTCGGTACTCGAGCTTAATTCATTTCAGAAGATTGTTCGAGTTCCGAACAAATTTTTCCAATAAGGAATAATTTAAATTAGATTAATCCGTTTCAGACTCCCAAAAATACAATTATAGCGACTTTGTACGGTATTTTCGTATGGTATTTATGAGTGTATTTCGTTTTCTTGGTCTAATTTGATAGAAGGAAAGATATGTTACAGAAATAGAGATGATTTTTAACGGTTTACAGTCTAAAATTACCTTGAAACTGAGCTCAAAGTACCGGAAATGTTCGATTTTTGGTCATTTTCAAGAAATATTAATATTAAAGGGTATCTATCTATCACATTTATTCCAACTTGATATTAGAGACACGATAGATAGCGTAGAAGCATAAAAAAAAGACGCCAAAATTAATAATAAGAGCCATATTATATGGAGAGGCGGAGGTGTTTACATTAGGTCAAACACTCTCTAAGCAATTTTCTTTTTTGTTAGCTGATATCACTAACCTTCTTAAGCCCCATGGTAACTTATTTATACGAATACAAAAAAAAAAAAGCGCGAAGAAACGCGAAATAGTTTACAGTGATGTTCAGCGGAGATTTTGACTAATCGACATCGGGGAGACTCAAACAAATGTTCTAACAGGTCGTGTTTGTTTGGTTAAGTGCCGAGCAAACTGTCGACTACTGAGCGATTTCTCTAGCAAACAAAGCATATACATATATATATAGATATATATATATATATATATATATATATATATATATATATATATATATATATATATATATATATATATATATATATATATATATATATATATATATATATTTATATATATATATATATATATATATATATATATATATATATATATATATATATATATATATATATATATATATATATATATCATTATATATATATATATATATATATATATATATATATATATATATATATATATATTTTTTATATATATATATATATATATATATATTTTTTTTTTTTTTTTTTCAACAAACCGGCCGTATCCCACCAAGGCAGGGTGGCCCAAAAAGAAAAACGAAAGTTTCTCTTTTTAAATTTAGTAATTTATACGGGAGAAGGGGTTACTAGCCCCTTGCTCCTGGCATTTTAGTCGCCTCTTACAACACGCATGGCTTACGGAGGAAGAATTCTGTTCCACTTCCCCATGGAGATAAGAGGAAATAAACAAGAACAAGAACTAGAAAGAAAATAGAAGAAAACCCAGAGGGATGTGTATGTATATATATATGCTTGTACATGTATGTGTAGTGTGACCTAAGTGTAAGTAGAAGTAGCAAGACGTACCTGAAATCTTGCATGTTTATGAGACAGAAAAAAAGGACACCAGCAATCCTACCATCATGTAAAACAATTACAGGCTTTCGTTTTACACTCACTTGGCAGGACGGTAGTACCTCCCTGGGCGGTTGCTGTCTACCAACCTACTACCTAGATAATATAAATATATATATATAAATATATATATATATATATATATATATATATATATATATATATATATATATATATATATATATATATATATACAAGAACAATTTATTTTAGCCTAACCCAACTAAATATATTTTAGATTTGTTTACAATAATTTAATACTAAACAAACACAGTGAAATATATTTTTTTCGTTAGGTTCAGAATGATTTTGGCGAAATTATTGCATACACAAATTTTCGCTTGTCCTATATGGCAAGATGAGCGTTGCTATTTAAGCCAAGATCGCAAGTTCTGCCTATTCGGCACGACATATATATATATATATATATATATATATATATATATATATATATATATATATATATATATATATATATATATATATATATATATATATATATAAACAAACACAGTGTGTACTCACCTAGTTGAGGTTGCGGGGGTCGAGTCCGAGCTCCTGGCCCCGCCTCTTCACTGATCGCTACTAGGTCACTCTCCCTGAGCCGTGAGCTTTATCATACCTCTGCTTAAAGCTATGTATGGATCCTGCCTCCACTACATCGCTTCCCAAACTATTCCACTTACTGACTACTCTGTGGCTGAAGAAATACTTCCTAACATCCCTGTGATTCATCTGTGTCTTCAGCTTCCAACTGTGTCCCCTTGTTACTGTGTCCAATCTCTGGAACATCCTGTCTTTGTCCACCTTGTCAATTCCTCTCAGTATTTTGTATGTCGTTATCATGTCCCCCCTATCTCTCCTGTCCTCCAGTGTCGTCAGGTTGATTTCCCTTAACCTCTCCTCGTAGGACATACCTCTTAGCTCTGGGACTAGTCTTGTTGCAAACCTTTGCACTTTCTCTAGTTTCTTCACGTGCTTGGCTAGGTGTGGGTTCCAAACTGGTGCCGCATACTCCAATATGGGCCTAACGTACACGGTGTACAGGGTCCTGTTGGGATTCCTTATTAAGATGTCGGAATGGTGTTCTGAGGTTTGTATGCGTATCTGAGAATAGTTGTGTGTGTGTACTGTGCTGTTCTCACCTACTGTGTGTGTGTGTGTGTGTGTGTACTCACCTATTTGTACTCACCTATTTGTGGTTGCAGGGGTCGAGTCATAGCTCCTGGCCCCGCCTCTTCACTGATTGCTACTAGGTCCTCTCTCTCCCTGCTCCATGAGCTTTATCATACCTCGCCTTAAAACTATGTATGGTTCCCGCCTCCACTACTTCACTTTCTAGACTATTCCACGACTTGACTACTCTATGACTGAAGAAATACTTCCTAACATCCCTTTGATTCATCTGAGTCTTCAACTTCCAATTGTGACCTCTTGTGTATGTGTCCCATCTCTGGAACATCCTGTCTTTGTCCACCGTGTCTATTCCGCGCAGTATTTTATATGTCGTTATCATGTCTCCCCTGACCCTCCTGGCCTCCAGTGTCGTCAGGCCGATTTCCCTCAACCTTTCTTCGTACGACAATCCCCGTAGCTCTGGGACTAGTCTTGTTGCAAACCTTTGCACTTTCTCTAATTTCTTGACGTGCTTGACTAGGTGTGGATTCCAAACTGGTGCTGCATACTCCAGTATGGGCCTGACGTAAATGGTATACAGTGTCTTGAACGACTCCTTATTGAGGTATCGGAACGCTATCCGTAGGTTTGCCAGGCGCCCGTATGCTGCAGCAGTTATCTGATTTATGTGCGCCTCAGGAGATATGCTCGGTGTTATACTCACCCCCAGATCTTTTTCCTTGAGTGAGGTTTGCAGTCTTTGGCCATCTAAACTATATTGTGTCTGCGGTCTTCTTTGCCCTTCCCCAATCTTCATGACTTTGCATTTGGCAGGGTTAAACTCAAGGAGCCAGTTTCTGGACCAGGCTTGTAGCCTGTCCAGGTCTCTTTGTAGTCCTGCCTGATCCTCATCCGATTTGATTCTTCTCATTAACTTCACATCATCTGCAAACAAGGACACTTCTGAGTCTATCCCTTCCGTTATGTCGTTCACATATACCAAGAACAGCACAGGTCCTAGGACTGACCCCTGTGGAACCCCGCTTGTCACAAGCGCCCACTCTGACACCTCGTCACGTACCATGACTCGTTGTTGCCTCCCTGTCAGGTATTCTCTGATCCATTGCAGTGCCTTTCCTGTTATGTGTGCCTGATCTTCTAGCTTTTTCAGTAACCTCTTGTGAGGAACTGTGTCGAAGGCCTTTTTGCAGTCCAAAAAAATGCAGTCGATCCACCCCTCTCTCTCTTGTCTTACTTCTGTCACCTTGTCATAAAACTCTAGTAGGTTTGTGACACAGGATTTTCCTTCCCTGAAACCATGCTGGTTGTCAATTATACACTTGTTTCTTTCCAGGTGCTCCACCACTCTCCTCCTGATGATCTTCTCCATGACCTTGCATACTATACACGTTAGTGATACAGGTCTGTAGTTTAGTGCCTCATGTCTGTCTCCCTTTTTAAAAATTGGGACTACATTTGCCATCTTCCATACCTCAGGGAGTTGCCCAGTTTCAAATGATGTGTTGAAGATCTTTGTTAATGGCACACACAATATCTCTGCTCCCTCTTTAAGGACCCACGGAGAGATGTTGTCTGGTCCCACCGCCTTTGAGGTGTCAAGTTCGCATAGCAGCTTCTTCACTTCCTCCTTGGTTATATGTACCTCATCCAGCACTTGCTGGTGTACCCCCCTGTTCTGATTTCCTGGAGTCCTACTGGTTTCCACTGTAAATACTTCTTTAAATCTCGTGTTGAGCTCCTGACATACCTCTCGGTCGTTTCTTGTGAATTCCCCATCACCCTTCCTCAGTCTGATTACCTGGTCCTTGACTGTTGTTTTCCTCCTGATGTGGCTGTACAACAGCTTCGGGTCAGTCTTGACTTTCGATGCTATGTCATTTTCATATTGTCGCTGAGCCTCCCTTCTTATCTGTGCATATTCATTTCTGGCTCTTCGGCTAATCTCTTTATTTTCCTGAGTTCTCTGTCTTCTGTACCTTTTCCATTCTCTAGTACACCTAGTTTTTGCCTCCCTACACCTTTGGGTGAACCAAGGACTCGTTCTGTTCTTCCCATTATTTCTGTTTCCCTTGGGAACAAACCTCTCCTCTGCCTCCTTGCATTTTGTTGCCACATAGTCCATCATTTCTTGTACTGGTTTTCCTGTCAGTTCCCTCTCCCACTGAATGTTTTGAAGGAAGTTCCTCATGCCTGAGTAGTTCCCCCTTTTGTAGTTTGGTTTTTCCCACCCTATTCCTGCTACTCTCTCCACTTGGAGCTCAACTATGTAGTCGAAGCACAGAACCACATGATCACTAGCTCCCAGGGGCCTTTCATACAAGAT
>NW_027198025.1:0-2500 GCF_038502225.1 Cherax quadricarinatus
CTGCAATGAATACTTTATGTTCCCCTGACTGAACTATGAGTTTATGAAGGATGAGTTTATGAAGGATGAGATTAACCATAGAATTTATGAAGGAAAAAAGGTGAGTGGTGTGTTGAGGTATATGTGGAGACAAAAAACGTTATCCATGGAGGTAAAGAAGGAATGTACGAAAGTAGAGTGGTACCAACACTCTTATATGGGTGTCAAGCTTTGGTTGCAAATGCTGCAGTGAGGAGACGGCTGTGGAGAGGGGTTGTTGAGGTGGTTTGGTCATTTAGAGAGAATGGATCAAAGTAGAATAAATTTAGACCGTATAAATCTGTACGGGAAGGAGGGCGGTGTAGGGATCGTCCTCGAAAAGGTTAGAGGGAGGAAGTAAAGGAGGTTTTGTGGGCGAGGGGCATGGACTTCCAGCAAGAATGTGTGAGTGTGTTAGATAGGAGTGAATGGAGACGAATGGGTTTTGGGTCTTGACGAGCTGTTGGAGTGTGAACAGGGTAATATTTAGTGAAGGGATTCAGGTAAACCGGTCATTATATATATATATATATATATATATATATATATATATATATATATATATATATATATATATATATATATATATATATATATATATATATATATATATATATATATATATATATATATATGCAAAACAACCACTCTGAAAGAACAGAGAAATTCCAAGCGCTTTCGTGACTACTCACATTATCAAGGAACTATGATAATGATAGTTCCTTGAGAATGTGAGTAGTCACGAAAGCGCTTGGAATTTCTCTATTCTTTCAGAGTGGTTGTTTTGCATATATATATATATATATATATATATATATATATATATATATATATATATATATATATATATATATATATATATATATATATATATATATATATATATATATATATATATATGGGGTGGTAGGAGAAAATCTTCAAAGAGCTTCAGGGAGAACCTTGAGTTTTCCCAGAAGCAAGCTCATTCTTTTCTCTGAGGATGAGGGTCCCCAGGACAGTTCCAGAGGTGGTACTATATATATATATATATATATATATATATATATATATATATATATATATATATATATATATATATATATATATATATATATATATATATATATGCAAAACAACCACTCTGAAAGAATAGAGAAATTCCAAGCGCTTTACGAATTTGTAGTCCTGAGTTCATAGATGAGGAAATATCCAAAATTTATGAAATAGGTAATGATTTAAAATACCCAAGAAATGTAATTGATAAATCTTTTAAAGTTGCTAGGAACACTTTTTATAATCCAAAAAAGGGCAACCAGCCTTATTCAACTAAAAATATGTTGGTTCTCCCTTACCATGAAAACTTGGTTGATATGCCTTCTCTTCTTAAGACTTTTAATATTAAAGTTGTATTCAAAAATCTTGATACAGTAAAAAAACTTTTGATTAAGAATTCCCCCCAAAATGCTGATGGATGTGTCTATAAGATTCCTTGTAAAATTTGCGATAAAGTTTATTACGGTCAAACTGGTAAAAATCTCGAACTAAGATTAAAACAACATAAATATAGCATTAGAACTGGACAAGATTCCAATGCTCTATTTATTCATGTAAGAGATTTTAACCATCCAATTGATTTTCAAAAAGTTGAGAAAGTAGTATCAAGCAAGTCCATGGTCGACAGGAATATAATTGAATCTTGTTTCATAAAAAGCAGTTTTGACAATAATATGAATATTTCCTTTGGTTTATATAAATTAGATCCATTTATAATTAATAGAATTTGGGTAGAATTTAATAATACACTGGACAAATAAATAGCTTGGGGGTGAGTTTTGCAAAGGACCTGTCCAAGTTGGCTCGCCGCGCGTCACGTGTTTAACCGTTGTGGGATCTGATAGTGAGGTGCTGGCCGACCCCTTATATAGCTTCCTTGGATGCTTCACTTTCATAGTTCCTTGATAATGTGAGTAGTCACGAAAGCGCTTGGAATTTCTCTATTCTTTCAGAGTGGTTGTTTTGCATATTTTGAAATCACCTGTTTACTGTGATCTTATTGCATATATATATATATATATATATATATATATATATATATATATATATATATATATATATATATATATATATATATATATATATATATATATATATATATATATATATATATATATATATATATATATATATATATATATATATATATATATATATATATATATATATATATATATATATATATATATATATATATATATATATATATATATATATATATATATATTTTATTTAAAGATAAAATACATTGACAAAACATTCACAAAAAAATACGATAGAAAGTAAAACAACATAGGTAACTAAGAGCTACATCTCGAATACTTCGTCCAGCTCCCCGGCAGTGGGCCGCGTGCCCAGAATGCTGCAGGCATTTCCTCTCTGGATTGCAACACTGAGTCTCTGAAAGAGGAAGCTGGTCGCCCTGTGGTCCTTGGTTTCTATGATG
>NW_027198025.1:5000-12500 GCF_038502225.1 Cherax quadricarinatus
GTTATGAATAAAGTGTTTAAATGACTGGCATCAATAAATAAAGGGGATATAAATAACGTGATGGAAATGTTTAATAAAAACAGGATTCGAAGCAATGAATTCACCTTGGACAAACTTAGATTTAAAAAGAGTATATTGAAGCACTGATTTGGCAACAGAGTTGCAGACGAGTAGAACAAACTCCAAATAACGACACTGGACGGGTATATGAGTTAGTGAAATTTAGCTGGAATTTGACTTGCCTTGCAAGAGCCAGTAGGCCTACTACAGTGCACTACTATTCTTGTTTTTTTAAATATTTTTATCCCAAGTCTTAGTGAGATTAAATTATTAATGACTCTCTCAATTCCTGCAAAAGAAAATGATATACATAACGAAGAAACAATGTGGGTACTTCGATAGTTTCCTGACCATAAATGAGCCTTCCAAGATGTGAATCAAATTACAGCTACCATCTAAATATTTGGGTGATCAACTGCACTATAAGAAATCATATCTTCTATACTAGTTTGCAATGATCTGCCAACACGGCAAGGTTTGTCTTGAGATCAGGAAATAACACTCTCTTTTCTTGCTTTTAAACATCGGAAAATTAATAATTTCAATATTGATACTTTAAATATTCATGAAAATAGTGGAGACTACAATTGTATTGAACATTTCTATAGTACTCGCACAAACTAACACTAAAGTCGTCATCGCATCCAGCACTTCCTTAAGGGATCTAACTAGGACAAAAGTGAAGCACCATGAACCAGTCTATGCAGGGGTTCACACTATACCCTGTGGAGGCTATGACAGAATATATGTAGGTGAAACAGCAAGGAACCTCGAAACACGCCTCAATGAATACATTAATGCATGTAGTAACGATAACTTGAACAACGCCTGCGTACAAAACCGAAATTCCGCCATTCACATCATGAAATTCAACGACGCCCGACTTGTAACCAAATAACATAATTTCCGCAGACTTAGATACTATGAATCATCATTAATTGCTGTTTCTAACATAATTTAGCAAAATAAAGGTAGCTTCATCATCTCTGAAGTATTAACTGCTGAAACTATGTAAGAATATAAAGGAGGAAGAAGACTGAAACAGGCCTTCTCAAATCCAACCAGAAATATTTGCCCAACCTATTTTTATGCTACACAATCTTTAATAATCTTTTTACCTATGCTCAAGTCGACTTTTTCTACCACATATATCACTACTTTCACTACTACTACTACTACTACTACTACTACTACTACTACTACTACTACTACTACTACTACTACTACTACTACTACTACTATTACTACTACTGCTGCTACTACTACTACCTCCACCAGTATTACAACTACTATACCTCACTGGAAGCTTATGTATACCATCTGTGTCCATGTATTGTTGACAACGGCTTGACAAAGCTCCTGGAGAGTGAAACGTTTCGTATGAAACATTTCTTATGTCATTCATGTATAATTTAAAGATACCAGCACGTAACTTAAGCGAAATATAATTTCCTCTTTTATACACCATATTTTACTGCTATACAGAGCATAGTTATTTTATTCTCCTATGTTTCCATAAATAATAATTTGCAATATTGATGAGCACTAGACTATGCTAACATTTTAAATAATATCATTTTTTTAACCAGATGTTCTGAAAATAACAAATATTCTTTCCTAGAAATAAATTCCACTTAGGTTTGTTTATTTCCGATACAGACCTAATTAAAGAACCATAAAATGATGCCACATATTAATGTTTGGAGCTGAATTAACTAAAGGTGTAAAAGTGATGGCTTTCCCTGGCCTCATGTTTACCCACCCTGTCCTCTGATCTCAGCTGCGGCTCTGAAGAACGAACATAAATGGCGCCTGAAACAGACAGGAATTAAATAACCCCTCAGTCCACTACAAAAAAATCTACGCGACGTATAATGAGATGGAAGGAAGTAAAATTCTGCTCAGTGAACTCCATCCTTAACGTCGAAAAATGCCTGATCACCGTTATCGTGGAACAAAAACCTAGAAACTACAACATATCATAAACGCCGGTATACACGATACTTGACTAAGTTAGACCCAACCCACCTCCCAACACGGGAATAATGTAACCACTTGGGCTACTTAACACCATCTCAAAAATCCTCACTCGTTCTTTCGTCAGTCCGCTACCTGCCCAGTTCATCTCACTTTTATGAATATGTATACTGTCATTAAGATAAGATAAGATTTTCTTCGGATTTTTAACCCCGGAGGGTTAGCCACCCAGGATAACCCAAGAAAGTCAGTGCGTCATCTAGGACTGTCTGTCTTATTTCCATTGGGGTCCTCAGTCTTGTCCCCCAGGATGCGACCCACACCAGTCGACTAACACCCAGATACCTATTTGCTGCCAGGTGAACATGACAACAGGTGTAAGGAAACACGTCGAAATGATTCCACCCCGCTGGGAATCGAGCCCGGGCCCTCCGTGTGTGAAACCAGAGCTTTAGCCACCAGGCCACCGGGGCACCATTCTTAATACTTAGAGGTGATCAAAGTTCCAGGACTTTAAAGTTTTTTAATAAATATATCTGAGTGTTTACTAATGTGCCTTTTTGCACCACTGTAGAATGACAATTATTTTTTAGAAATTGGACGAGACTGGAAGTGTTGAGATTGATGGGAAAGATTTATGATCTTCCATAACATTAAAGAGAAAGGAAAACCTGACATAAGCTTAGTTAATAATTTACCAAATCTTCTGAATTTTTTGTTGAATAGTAAAAAGAAATTTAGTATGATATCCCATAAGTATCATTAAGATCGCTTGAAAAACAAACATAAACCGGACTGCTATAAAAGTCTTTTAGTTTTACCTGCATGTGCATCATGGGTCAGCTCCTCTTCACTTATTAAGCACAACTTTGGTTGCATCAGCAGTATCCTATTATCGTCAATATCTCCCCATCATTTTTTGATTATTCTTAAAAGTATCGTAATCAAAATTGTAAACTTGCAGATATGACCGTAACAAAAATCGAAGAATAATGAAAGACATGTTAAAGCATTTATATTCCTTTGAAGAATTATATCAGATATTAATATGGAATATTTTTTTATTTTTGTCAACCAGACAAACCCATCAGATACACAGGCCCCATAAAGGTAGCTGTTTTCAGCGACTTCTCTAAATGTAACTAAAGGTTAAACGCTTCTATAACACCGCTGCCATGTATTTAGATGGTCACTTGACTGTTATACCTAAGGTATAAAGGAGTTATTATTCGGAAATTCTTCATAATTCGCCTATTTTGCTCCTCATTAAGGAATGTGTTAAAGTAATTAATAAGTTTCACAAATGTCCAAAGCACGATACCTAACTCACGGATCATTTTTGATAACAATACTTATTAACAATAGAATGTCATGAATTAAAATGTACCAGAATGGAAGAGTAAGTCATAATGTTTAATAGTAAAAGACAATTAGAGCAGAAAAAACTTTATTAGAAGTTTGCTCTAAATATTTCACTCACACGTGTATTGTCAGAACTGTTGCAACAGGAGTGCATCATGATGGAACATACGATGACACATAAAGTTAAATACAAAAGATTGATGAGTTAGGTATTACAAAACTGTCTTGTGAATATATAGATGCAACATTCCCAGAATATAGTGTCTTGCAATATATGTACATGAATCTATACATATTTTGGAATACAGAAATGTATGGCCTACAAATACTAATTGTATGTTGCATTTATGAGGAGATTGATTTGTATTAAATTTCTGCGCTTATTCCCAACTTTCTATCAGTTATTTTCTAGAATGCAAACTTACCATTAGCAGGTCTGTGCTAGGTAGGAGCTCCATCGGTGTAACCCAGATCCTAGGTAATCTCCTTAGTTATATCCAGAGTGCTACTGATAATATAGCAATCGTATCCAAATAAATATGGCGACAAAGACAACCATTATTTTCTTAGGCTCGTTTATTAACCTTGGCAAACACATTTTAGATATTTATGGTGACTGATAATCATACCAGTGGTGTATATAGATACCTTCAAAAAGGATATCGTCACACTTAAAAAGGGTTTTGGTATAATAAAAATCTTGGCTGCCCTTCCTTCCCTTGGACGAAGCATCATTACGTTATATTTCCCAGGCACTGTATGACCAGTGTTGAAGATGAATAAGACACACAGACAACACTCGGGTATCTTTGGTGTGGAGACATTTCGACAAACAGTGGCGTCATCAACCCAATAATACCAGTAGTTGGAGAAACTTCACGATATAGATGCCTATGTGTTGTACGTGTATCTTAGTCATCTTGTTCTTTTATATGCCAGTTCTATTACAATTCATATGCAGTATGTGAATGGTAATCGGAATTCATATGCTATAGTTGTTTAAGGCTATGATGATTTTGGTAAACTCAACCATAGTAAATAGGGAAAGATTATCATTCATATCTTAGGTGACTATAGTGTCCTACTCAGCAACATTCTAGGTGACCGGAGAGAGAACTCCACTGTATGCTTTAATTACATAGACAACCGTATGTGGCCATAGGGTTTTCATAAACAAAAATATTGGTGGCTAAGCCACATTATTAAACATAACACTGAAGGCATCGATACTCTTGCTTGCCTATCCTAAGTATATAAAGCAGCTCATTCTAAATCACTTTATAAATGTTATTACTAATTTGCTATCCATTTGCATTGTTTATAAGTTGAATGTCAGGAACAGTTAATTAGTTTACGATTAACTGATCAAAGCTTCAAATAAGTTCAAAAGTCACCAGTGAATAGCATCTCCGTCTACAATTTATTTGTCTATAATTTCTTTGTCTATAGCTCATCTGTCTATAGTTTACCTGTCTACAGTTTGTGTCTATAGCTCAATTGTCTGTAGTTTACCTGTCCATATCTCACCTATCTTTAGTTTACCTGTATATTTTCCACCAGCCTATAACTCACTGGTCTGCTTAATTAGAGGTCACTAGTCTATGACTCACCTATAATTTACAAATCAATATTTCACTAGTCTATGGTTCATCGGTCCATCAACATGTCCATAATTTGTCAGTCTATAGTTCATTTGTTTTTTCCTTAACCCCCACAAGAGTTCACTTTCCATCAATACAGTCATCTACACTTAACATGCCTCCCGTTTATAGTTAAAGTTTACCATTCTATAGCTCACCCGTCCTATTATTTTACCGGCTTATAATTCAAATGTCTATAATTTACTAGTCTACAGTGCGCCCATTTGAAGTTCACTGCTATATAGTTCACCTGTCTAAAGTTCACCTGTATAGACGAGTAAGACAGTTGCAATACCCAGGTTATATGCATGAGCCATATCCATCAAATTGTCGGTGTGGAACACAGTTGTTCTAATTTGCTTTAGGTCATTTGTCAACTAATGTTCTAGAGGCACTGCTTACAACAGCAATCAGCCACAAATTGTTCATGCATATATATAAATATAAATAAATATATATATATATATATATATATATATATATATATATATATATATATATATATATATATATATATATATATATATATATATATATATATATATATATATATATATATATATATATATATATATATATATATATATATATATATATATATATATATATATATATATATATACACTATACATAAACTTTCGTTTTTCTTTTTAGGTTGCCCATGCCTCGGCGGGAGACGGCCAGTACGTTGAAAAAAAATATGAAACATTACTGCGCCTGGCCGGGAATCGAACCTCTCGATACTTTAGCACATCTACCGAGTAGCAAGCCAAAATTCCGAGACACCCTAGACTACTCATCCATCAACGCACATTGATGGATGAGGAGTCTAGGGCGTTTCAGAATTTTGGCAGACTACACGGGTGATGTGTAAAAATACTGAGGGTTCAATTCCCGGCTGGTATTATTATTGTTATTTGCTTAGACTCACTTGATCGTGGATGCATTAAGTAGTAGACTCTTAGGCAAAACGGTTGGTCCCGCTATGACCAACTCTTGGGCTCAAGATTTTTCCGACTTATATTACATTTTTCATTGAAATGAAATTCAATTTTAGTTTTCCAGTAGTATATTAATATGATTCGCTGGATCAAATTAACACGTATCATAATAGACTTACATGATCCCTCTCATAATCACTTTTACACACGAGGAATACTCACCTCTCACTCTAATTTTGACCTTATTTGTATGTAAGAAGAGTCGCTTGACTAAGTCGTTAGGTTAGCATATAAAAGATTTATTATTCAATTTCACTACATGCTAAAAGGTGTAAATTAATATACATTAAAAATCCTTTATTATTTAAAGAAAGAGCAATAATTATAAACAGTGGTATATGCTACAAACTCCCACAAGTGCTGCTCCTGGTTCTAAATCGATAAGCAAGACAAGACTCGCCCTACACACAAGTGTGTGCAGTTTGTAATTTTGGGTGGATGTATGATTTTTTAGTGACTGAGTTGCAATTCTTTATGTTCGTGATGTAATGTTTTTGGTGAGTGATGTAATTTTAATGAACATGATTCAAGTTATGAAATTTTTGTTCAGGGTCTAGAGAAAACTCGTGGATAAAATGATAATTTTTGGATTGGTGATTAGAGATTTATGTAAATTTTTTGTGTTTGTATCGTTATTTTGGTGACTGTAAAGTAGTTTTGGGTCTAGTTGAATGTGATTTCAGTAATGGAATAGTGTAAAAGTTTGGTGATTAGAGATGATTACAAAGACTGGTGGTTGAGAGAACTTCAAATAGTCCGAAGCTGCAAATTTAGTGGGATGGTGTGATTTAAGATTGATAACTGTAATTTTTAATTACGATTGTATGTATTTTTTTTATTTTGACTGGACGTGTGATTTTTGGTGATTGAATTGTAATTTTGGGTGGTCAAGTGATTTTTGGTGACTGATTTGTAATTTTTATGTCCATGATGTAATTTTCAGGTGATTTAAATGCAATATCGATGGACATAAAGCAAGTTAAGTGACTTTTGTTTAAGTTTTTGAGAAAATGAGTGTTAAGGACTTATTTTTTATTGTTCACGTAGTATTTGTGAGTGTGTGTGTGTGTGTGTGTGTTCTTGATTCAAGGTGTTGAATATAAGTTGGTTATTGTGAAAACGGTCGATGAAGAAGATTGGGTTGTAAGCATGCACAGCGCTCGTCACGGCATTATGCCGGGTGAGCGCCCCGGCATACTGCCGTGACGATCACTGTAGGTGATAGTGGATATAATGTATGGAAAGTTCATTGTATAATCAGAGATTTAAACTGGAATAGGTTGTGTCTCTGAGAGAGGAATATGAATGAGACAAGGGGAGATTTGACTGAAAAAAAAATATAAGATTTTAATGATATTTCTCTGGAGATTTATTGAACTCGAACAAAGGGAAGTTGTATTTTGCATAGCTGTTACAATAGGCAGCAAATGAAGATTAGAATGAAGTGCACTTTTGAAACA
>NW_027198025.1:17500-50658 GCF_038502225.1 Cherax quadricarinatus
TGTCATCCTCCTTTGTATGTTTTCCAGAGCATTTATATCCATTCTGTAATACGGTGACCAAAACTGTGCAGCATAATCTAAATGAGGCCTAACCAAGGATATATAGAGTTGAAGAACAACCTGAGGACTCCTATTATTTATGCTTCTTGATATGAAGCCAAGGATTCTGTTAGCTTTATTGCGAACACTTATGCACTGTTGTCTTGGTTTCAGATTACTGCTAACCAGAACTCCTAAATCTTTTTCGCAATCCGTAATATTAAGATCTACATTATTTAGTTTATATGTGGCATGGTTATTTTCCTGTCCAACATTTAGAACTTTGCATTTGTCTATATTAAACTGCATCTGCCACTTCTCCGACCACTGCATCAGTCTATTCAAATCTTCCTGGAGTGCTCTAATGTCCTCGTCAGAATGAATTCGACGGCCTATTTTGGTGTCATCGGCAAACTTGCTTATGTCGCTCTTTATGCCCTCATCTATGTCGTTTATGTAGATTGTGAACAACAGGGGGCCCAACACTGACCCCTGTGGAACACCGCTCGTGACGCTTCCCCACTCTGATTTCTCCCCATTTATGCAAACTCTCTGCTGCCTATTTGTCAACCATGCCTCTATCCAGGAAAAAATTTCTCCTCCTATTCCATGTGCCTTAATTTTCCTCAATAGTCTCTGATGTGGGACCCTGTCAAAAGCCTTACTGAAGTCCATATACACAATATCATATTCATTACCATGATCTACCTCCTCAAATACCTTAGTGAAAAAAGTTAATAAATTCGTAAGGCAGGAACGCCCCTTTGTAAAACCATGCTGAGATTCGTTGATTAATTTATGCTTTTCAAGGTGGCTACGAACTGCCTCGGCAATTATTGATTCCATAAATTTTCCCACTATGGAGGTTAGGCTTATTGGTCTATAGTTCGAAGCTAAGGACCTGTCACCTGCTTTGAAAATAGGTATCACATTTGCCATTTTCCACTTATCTGGCACCATGCCAGTCTGTAGTGATATGTTGAAAAGATTAGCCAAAGGTTTGCTAAGCTCCTCTTTACATTCCTTTAGAACCCTTGCATACAGTTCATCAGGGCCTGGGGATTTGTTAGGTTTTAATTTATCTATTTGCCTAAGGACCATGTCACGTGTGACCCTAATCGTGCATAGTTTATTTCCATCCCATTCTACATAATTTATTATTTCTGGAATATCACTAGTATCTTCCTGTGTAAAAACTGAGAGGAAGTATGTGTTAAAAATTCTACACATTTCCTTATCACTGTCTGTGAGCTGACCCGAGTAACTTTTGAGTGGGCCTATCTTGTCCCTGATCTTACTTCTGTATACCTGAAAGAATCCTTTTGGGTTAGTCTTCGATTCTCTTGCAACTTTAACCTCATAATCTCTTTTTGCTTTTCTTATTCCCTTTTTTATTTCTCTCTTTAACTGAATATATTGATTTCTTAATTGCCCCTCTCCTCTTTTGATTTGCCTATATATGCCTCTCTTTTGACCAATGAGATGTTTTAATCTATTGTTCATCCATTTAGGATCATTTTTGTTTGATCTGATTTCCCTATTTGGAACATAAGTTGTCTGAGCAGCTAGAACTATGCCCTGGAAAACGTCATATCGGCAACCATCACCACCTACCTGACCCATAGTCAGGTCATTCCAGTTCAGCCCACCCAAGTAATTTTTCAGTCCTATGAAATCAGCCAAGCGGAAGTCAGGGACAGAGACTTGATTGCCATTATTAGGGGAATTCCATGATATATTAAAACTGAGTGATTTGTGATCACTTTCCCCAAGCTCATCATTAACCTCAAGATTATTAATTAGCGTTTCCCTGCTGGCAAGAACCAAGTCAAGCAGGTTATTTCCTCTAGTTGGCTCTGTCACAAACTGCTTTAAAAAACAATCCTGAATCGTATCAAGAAAGTCACTTGACTCTAAATTTCCTGTCAAATTGCTCCAGTCAATCTGTCTATAGTTGAAATCTCCCATTATCACATTTTCGTATGTAGATGCCTTACGAATTTCATCCCATAGAAGTTTACCACACTCCCTATCAAGATTTGGGGCCCTGTAAATCACACCCAAAATTAGTTTTTCACGGCCCTCGAGAAGCTGTAACCAAACAGATTCAGTGGCTGACGCTTCTAATTTTATATCTTGTCTAACACAACAATTTAAATTGTCTCTGACATACATCGCTACTCCACCACCCTTCCTGTTGACCCTGTCAGTGTGGAATAATTTATAGCCTTGTATGTGACATTCAGAAGGCATCTCTCTATCTTTCAGATTGAGCCAGGTCTCTGTTATAGCAATGATATCTATGTTTCCTGCACTTGCAATTAATCTTAGCTCATCTATCTTATTTCTTACACTCCTGCTATTAGTATAGTAAACCTTAAGGGAGCTAGTCCCTTGCTGCCCTCTGCTGTCTCCCTTTGTTTGCTGACCTGATCTATTGTCTTTATTTATAACTTCATGATGAATGTCTTTTATACATTTACTGTTTTCAACCCTAGTGTTGCAACCTGACTGTTTCCCACACACACCCATACCTCTATCTTCTATCAGTTTAAAATCCTAGGCATTTCAGCAATGGCCCTCTCGATTGAGTTTGCAAGAGCTACCACCCCTGCCCCAGAGAGATGTACCCCATCCCTTGCATACATATCATGTTTGCCATAAAAGTTGTCCCAGTTGTCAATGAATGGGATTGCAAGTTCCTTGCAGTATCTGTCTAGCCAGCAATTTACACCAATTGCCCTAGACAACCATTCATTGCCCACTCCCCTTCTAGGCAAGATGCTACATATGATTGGGACCCCTCCCTTAGACTTAATTAAATCTATAGCTGACCTGTACTTATCTAGCAGCTCTTCTCTCCTACCCTTCCCAATATCATTTCCACCAGCACTGAGACAGATAATAGGCTTGTTCCCATTACCTGACATGATATTACCCAACCTGTTGACTGTCACCAACACCAGCTCCAGGGAAGCACACCCCCCTTACAGCCCCTTACAGCCCCTTTCAGCCCTGAGGGGCCCAGCCCTCTCAGAAGGGGCAAGCATCTTGTTTACTGCTACAGCAAGTAATTGATCCCAGATGCAGTACGAGTATGTGACGTGGTCAAGCGACCGACACTCATTGCAATGTCCAGTGTTGCAAAGTGTAGTTTAATAAAAGACAGTCCATCTCTTACCTTAGCAGAAAAATTAAGGAAAATCCTGCTCCCACTTTATTTCCATGGTAAAGATAGTGTACATTGTTGTCTATGCTTAAGACAGCAAGAATCAAACATTCTGCTTTGTTTCATGGAGGAAGTGGCAAGGAAGCAAAAGTACTAGGTCAGCTTTTCCTTTATGTTCGAGGGGTACTGGAGCGGCGTAGGACGCTATGAAGGGAGATTACTTTTGACTCTACTGAGAGTCACGCTGACGCCAGGATAACCAACAAAGAACACTGATCCGTGCTTTAGTGTGAACAAAGTGTCTCACAAAACACGATAAACACTTACAGAGAAGTGTGATCAACTTCTTTAGTGACATTATGGTGTGAACAATTATTGATGAACAGTGTAACAACTAGTGTTGCGATCTAACAGTGTAGTGCGACATTCTTCAAAGAACACTATTCTTCAATCAACTCAACGGATATCTGGGCGTAACTATGGGTCAGATACATATACCCAGGCAAGTGTTCTAACTCGTGATGTACTACTATTGACTGCGCAGTTGAGTCTAAGTTACGAGTTAGTCACTTGTCATAAACCCTGGTGATAAGCGGACCTTTGAGTCCACACAAGTACGTACGTCAGCCATCAGTGAATGAAATATGCTGACATAACACGCCCTATGGGTAATTTATTATTAACATAATAATCTTTTTCAGCCCGTTGAGAAGTGGATGATACAGCAATTCAAGACCTCATCTGCAGGTGTGGCTGTGTGGACGATTTGCTGTCTTATTAGCTAAGTATTCCCTATATTTAATCAACCTTAGCTGGTAAACCATTTCTCAACACACCACCCACAAGTATGCGCTTACCTCTGTTTGCAGGGGAAGTAGTACCTTTACCTTCACTGGCCACTGAAGCACACTCATCCTGAAGAACAGAGAAGCGGTTTCCTACCTTCAAATCTTCTCTCTTATTTTCCTTATTTTGATGCTCTTCCCATTACTGGGAACCACTTGCCACTTGTAGCAGGTGCTGGACTACACCTCACTGCCGGTAGCCGTTGCCACCTCCCCACCTACAGCTTCGTCGCAGCGAGAGACAGACTGCACCTCGCTGCTGGTAGCCTCATTCCCCTCCACCATTCCAGCCACCTCACACTCGCTCCCAAACCCAATGAGGTGAACCTTCAGCCTCCTAATTTCCTCCTGGAGAAGCAAGATTTCCTCCTTCAACTCTCCAACCACAATTTTTAAAACACTACAAAAGCAAGCCATGCTTTGTAACCGTCCACACTAATCCCCAAAGCAGCTCAGGGCCTGTGACCTCACGTAACGACTGACCACTGACCACTGTCACACATCTGTCTAATTTTCATCTTGTCGGTATTGTATACCATTCATGTACAACTTGTCAGACACTGCAACATCATGGAGTTTTGGTTCAGAGGACATTTACATAACCTTCTTCACGGCTACTGCAACTACTACTACCACTAACCCATCCCTTGGGTATGACTTACTTCCACTGGGGAATCTCGCCTACCAGTGACTATGCCCTCACCTGCTACCCGTCCCTACCCACTGACTCCTATTTAAGCGCCAGTCTCCCTGCTTATGCTCCAGAACCACTTCAACTACGGTGCTCTACACACCAACTCCAAGGCTGAGGGACTGATTACCTCATGTTTTGTATACAGTTCTACTCTCTTCAAGTTATGTCCTAGTATCTGTGTTGATAAAGCCACTGACTGGCAAAACGTCTACAGTTAAAGATACCCAGATGTCGCACCTGTGTCTAATTTCCATCAGTCCTGTTTCAAAATAGTCCATGTATAAATTACTAAGAACAGATGAAAAAGGATTTCCCATTGCCATACCAAACTTATGAGTGTAAAACTCGTCACAAAATACAAATTTTTCATCAATAAAACAAAGTTTAATATGTTTAATGACAGTAGGAACTGGCAATGGTAAATCGTAATTAACAAGTTCTTCAGTTATGAAACTTAATAAATCATCAATTGGAATTTTTGTAAACAAGGAAGTAACAAACATCAAAACTGTTGTTAGATCATTTCTGTAATAAACTCAGAAGAATTTGTAATGGACTCAAAAACAAACTACAAAGAAAATTAAACATTGTAAATGAAAACAGTGATTGGACAAAGCATGCTAATAACAATTTTGTAATTAACTTATCAGTTGAAATATTAGATACAAATACAACGGCTGCTCTAGCTTTCAGTGTAAGATTTACAACTTCAAAAAACGTAATAATGTGGAAATTTGCAAAAACCTTTTTTAACTTAGAAAAATCCTCTTATATATCCACTGATGAAATTAATATTAGTAAGGGGATGGTATATAACTTGATGTTAAAACAAAATATTCCGAACTGTCCTCAAAGATTCCTTAAGTCTTATGATTTTTTATTAATAATAAAAAATTGCAACTTACTGAGCAGATAAAATAAATGCAATAGTAATTTTGAAAGAAACTGATTTTCAAGTTAAAATGATTAATCTCCTAGATGATGCAGAAACTTATTCTAAACTTAGTAAGAATCCCTTAGAAACTGTTCATAGTAATTTCAATAAAACAATAAAACGTCTACTGAAAGCCAAAGATGAATTAATTAAAAAATTTACTTCCACTAATCCATTTTTACCCTATATATGTGGATTAATAAAAATGCACAACCCAGATAATCCAGTTAGACCAATTATTAGCTCCATAAGTTTAGTTTATTGGATAAATTAAGCACCTTGACTGACTAAAATGATTTCAACATGTTTAGTTTTGATGTTACTTCCTTGATTACAAAAGTTCCAGTTGATGACTTATTAAGTTTCTTATCTGAAGAACTTATTAATTATGATTTAGCATTGCCAGTGACGAGTTTAACACTCAGAAGTTTGGTATGGAAATGGGAAATCCTCTTTCACCTGTTCTTAGCAATTTATACATGGAACTTTTTGAAACAAGAATGCTTAACACAATCCTTCCAAATAGAGCAAAGTGGTTTAAATATCTTGATGATATTTTGTGTCTTTTGGCTAGAATGTAGAAATAAACCATTTCCTTGTTAAATTAAGTAACTTAGCTTATTTTATAAATTTTACTATTGAGTTCGAAGAAAATAACTCATCGCCAAGATGTTTTAATTATTAAGGGTAAGCATGATTTTAAATTTAAAATTTACAGAAATCCAACAAGTAACTCTTCCTATGTACACTATTATTCTAAACACCAAGACAGAGTTAAACTGTAGGTATTCTCACAAATGCTTTTGAGAGCTTTACGCACTGAAAGTCCAGAGTTCATGGATAACGAAATCTCTAAAATTTTTGAAATAGCTAATGATCTAAAATATCCAAAAAACTTAACTGGATAAATCCTTTAAAACAGCTAGAAATACTTTTTACAATTCAAAAAAGGGACAACCAACCTTATTCAACTAAAAATATGTTGGTTCTCTCTTACCATGAAAACTTGGTTGATAAGCTTTCTCTTCTTAAGACATTTAATATCAAAGTTGTGCTTAAAAATCTTGACACAGTTCAAAAACTTTTGATAAAAAATTCCCCCCAAAATGTTGACGGATGCGTCTATAAGTTTCCTTGTAAAATATGTGATAAAGTTTTTTATGGTCAAACTGATAAAAGTGTTGAAATTAGGTTAAAACAACATAAATATAGCATTAGAAGTGGACAAGATTCTAATGCTCTGTTTATTCATGTAAGTGATTTTAACCATTCAATTGATTTTGTAAAGGATGAGAAGAGTTATATCAAAGACGTTAATGGTCGACAGAAGTATAGTAGAATCATGCTTTATAAAAAGAAGTTTTGAAAATAATATGAATTTATCTTTTGGCTAACATAAATTGGATTCATTTGTAATTAATAAAATTTGGGAAGAATTTAAGGTACATAAGACAAATTTTTGGGTAGAATATAAGATGTGTTTCACGGATTACTGACTACCTACCTGCATCATCATAAAAAGTCAGGTGTTGTTGTGGGTGGCAGTGAGGTGTAGTCTCGTCCTTACATCCCTACCTGTTACCCTTTTATTTTTATAGCTCCTTGATAATGTGAGAAGTCACGATGGAGCTTGGAATTTCACTATTTTTTCTCAGTGGTTGTTCTGCAAATATATATATATATATATATATATATATATATATATATATATATATATATATATATATATATATATATATATATATATATATATATATATATATTCAAGGAATTTGCAAGAGCAGGCGAAAAATATACAAACACTGATCTCTGGCTGAAGGAGACTCGAACCTACGAACCGTGGAGCAAGGTATGCAGTGCTATACCATTCTCACCACACTGGACCAATACCTTGGCGCCTAGCACAATGCTAGACGTTGATCCCAGGGAGCCAGCTTTCAGGGAGAAGGCTTACAGCTTTTCATCTCATCCCCTGCATGCATCAGCCTTACTAGAGATTTTAACAATGCAAGGAATTCGCAAGAGCAGGCGAAATATACACAAACACTGATCTCTGCGTACCATGTTTGTGTATATTTCGCCTGCTCTTGCGAATTCCTTGCATTGTTAAAATCTCTAGTAAGGCTGATGCATACAGGGGATGAGATGAAAAACTGTAAGCCTTCTCCCTGAAAGCTGGTTGCCTTGAATCAACGTCTAGCATTTTGCTAGGCGCCAAGGTATTGGTCCAGTGTGGTGAGAATGGTATAGCACTGCGTACCTTGTTCCAAGGTTCGTAGGTTCGAGTCTCCTTCAGCCAGATATCAGTGTTTATATATATATATATATATATATATATATATATATATATATATATATATATTGTATTTTTCATCCTTATTGTACGTAAATTTTTCAAGGCTACAAAAATTATTTAAATCTATTCACTGGGTTACACATGGCATCTATCACTACTCGTGTTAAGTGATATGTTTAGTGCAGAATTAACATACAATATATTTACAATACAAGTAGCTACTATAGAACTTCATGATGCCTACGTAAACATCACCAAAATGTCTGTGTTGCTGTGGTTATTGCTTATGGGAAAAGAATGTTTTTTGTTGATATGGAGGGGAGAGCGGAGAGGTTTGGGAAAGCGTATACAATTCCGTGAAAAAAAATGAATATATTTAACTCCAGACATTAGGATCAGGCTAGCAGTGCAGTCAAAATCATTTAGGATGTTATTTGTTATTTAAATATGCCAAGCTTCAAGACACAGACAAGAAAATACATGGCAGATGTTCCATGTTGTGGACAATATGCGATCTGGATCACAATTTCCAGACACAAGCAGGAAAAGTAATTTAACAGGCCGCAGTTGCAGTCATGACACAGTTTGTAAATGTTTATGATACTCTGTGTTTATTACTCTATGGTTTATTACACAAGTCATCTTTTTCTAGTTAAGGAGAGTAAACCTTGTGTAGTGCGACGATGGTGTCACATCCTAAATTTAGTTAAGGAAGAGGTACTGTCCGTCAGTGTCCCCTTGGTGATTTTAAATGTCTTCTGGTGACATTGTGGTTTCTGGTGACTCTGTATATCTTCCAAAGACCCTAGATGTCTTTTTTGACACTTTATGCCTGCCATTGATTATCAATGTCTTCCTGTGAGTCTGGTTATCTCATTGCGATTCTAGATATTGAATGTCTTATTGTAACTTCTTTTGACTCTGGATTTCTCCAAGTTCCTTTGCATGGTCTCCTTGTGACTGAATTTCTCCAGGAGTCTTTGCACGACTAAGGATTTTTTTCCCGTTCGAAAAGAAATCGTTTGTATATATACTTAAATTTATGTATCTTATTTTATTTATATAACTGTTTTGAACCTTAATTATTTCTACATATCTGTCTGTCATTATCTACCATTACCTTTCATTCACCATCTTTACTTTATTGTCAAATTGTTACTTATAACGACACAGCGACCAAAGACTCTTCATTTCTCATGGCACAGGGTCCTGGGTCTTAACTCATTATTTATCAGTACATCAAGGCCTGGATCTTCGCTAGTATCTACAGAAAACCGAGTTTTTGCCTATTACTTCACCAGGAGAAAAGTCTTATCACGACATAGGACCGGCATCTTTACTACTGACACACGTTTTTAGTTTTTCAATTTTGAGACCTTATCTTAGATTTTTAATTTTGACACAAATACCTGGGTTTTCATTTACGACACAGTGACCAAGGCGTTCACTTATGACACAAATATTCAGGAGTTTACCTTTCTCGACACAGGAAGGTATTTCTTCACTTATGACTTTTGGACCGAGGTCTAGGTCTTTCTCTGCAGTAGGTATCGTCTACAAGAAATTGACGAGCCATGATACAGGAGATTTTAAATACCCTTACAGAAGCTCTGGCTTTGGAATATTCAGCTATACATGTCTCAGCCTCCTCCTCCTCCTGCTCATCCAAAGGAAACTGCATCGCGTTCTATCCTATAACCGCTATCCACATATTATCACTATGCTCACATCACCGCTTCACTTACATCTTCAGCTCCGCTCACATCTCCGCTGCACTCACATCTCCGCTGCACTCACATCTCCGCTGCACTCACGTCTCCGCTGAACTCTGCCGTTGCACTCACATCTCCGCTGCGCTCACATTGCCGTTGCGTTCACATCTCCCCTGCGCTCACATCTCCGTTGCTTATATCTAGGCTATCCAGTAGATGACTACACCGGTGCCACACAATTGGTGAAGCTGATACGTGGACGACATCTTAGGAAATTGTAGCAGCGAGGATGACCAAGATGACGTACACTAGATACGTTATTACCCACAACGACAACCACTGACACCATATTAATGACGACGACGATGACGATGGGTGATCTGTTGGGAGGAAAAAAAAATACTTCTTAACCATTGTTATATTTACTTTCGGATATAAAATTAGTTCTCTACATAATTTATTTTCCAATTGAAGACAATAATTCATAATTTTTTCATATAATATTACTTGCCTATCATTAAAAATATGCAAAATATTCTTGAAAATTAATTTTTTTCCTTGAAATTATTTGTCGTTCTGTAATTTCTCATCATTTAATGATATTCCCTCTGGTATAAAAATGCGTATTTATTGTCTACAAAATAATTACCCTTATTTCAAAATTCTTGATATCTCTAAAAAATAAATATATAAAATACTCTGAACAATGTTTAGGGTATTTTCAAAATTCTAGAAGTCAATAAATTCATAATAATTCGACTGACTGTTTGGTTTATTTGATTTAATGAATAGCGACTACACACGGGTCATTAAGCTTCTAAAATGACTAAAATTGGGACTAACATTAATCCTGAGCAAATATACTACGGTGTGACCAGGATTTGAACTCAGGTCACCGGCACTCCACGAGAGCAGATAGTGACCTATGCCTAAGCTCACCACACCACCATGCCACCACCTGCTGGTTGCCCAAAATTATTTGGGCAACCACCAGATAGCTGGCAGACCACTGGCAGTATTTCCCACCCATTGTCAGGTACTTTCGAGGGATAAACTTCAGCTATCTCATTAACTTCCTTTATATCCACACTCAACAATACAAATAAAAACATTAATTCATCCACGGAAAGAAGTTTACATAATGCAAAAAAAAAAAATACTATTGTGTGATCGCGATTCAAACCAAGGCCATAGTTACCTATGACACGGGTAAAATGGAGACCTAATATCGCCTAGTCCACTACACCAAGCACTGGCCAGCACATCACTGACACTGTTTTCTGTCTAAAGCCGGGAACATTTAGTGTTGAACCCCAGCATTTCATCAATCAGAACTGCAAGTCTAATTGGCTTAAAAGGCTGAGGAGGTGTAACTCTGTGCTCTAATAAAGTTCAGAAACTGGAACTGCAAGTATAATTGGCTTAAAAGGCTGAGGAGGTGTAACTCTGTGTTCTAATAAAGTTCAGAAACTGGAACTGCAAGTATAATTGGCTTAAAAGGCTGAGGAGGTGTAACTCTATGCTCTAATAAAGTTCAGAAACTGGAACTGCAAGTATAATTGGCTTAAAAGGCTGAGGAGGTGTAACTCTATGCTCTAATAAAGTTCAGAAACTGGAAATTTACTCTCCAAGTAAAAAGTTTTAGTCAAATAGAGAATTTTTTTTACACAGATCAGTGTTCCAGGGTAAGAGCTGTCACCCTTCTTAAGCTCATTTCAAAGCCTCAGCTTTGTCAGTGGTATACTCCCCCCCCCCCAGGATGCGACTCACACCAGTCGGTTAACACCCAGGTACCTACTTACTGCTAGGTGAACAGGATAGCCATGTGTAAGGGAACACGCCGAATCTTTCCACCCATACTGAGGATCGAACCACGGACACTCAGTACGTGAGCCGAGTGCGCTACCAATCGAGTAGTACTAAGTCAATACTCGTTTCAGAATAAGAAGCTGCAACTCAGCACTGTCAAGCAGTTGAAGTTAGACACTATTACAAAGAATAAATGTGTTAGAAACCAACAGGTTAATAATTGAGACACTTTGACAACATTTCGCAAATTATACTCTGGAAAACGTTTCTCCACCCAGTGGCATCTTCACTCCAAGACTGACTGTCTCGCACTCTCTCATCCTTCACGTTTTTTTCTCTCTATTGGAATGAAGAAGCCACTGGGTGGCATCACTGCTCACACCACCTGATCACGTATAACTGCTCACACCCCCTGGCCATGCATCAATGCTCAAACCATATGATGACGCATCACTGCTCACACCACCTGATCATGCATCATTGTTCTCACAACCTGTTCCTGTATTAATGCTAACACCACATGATCATACATTAATACCCACATCAGTTTACCGTGGATCAATGATGCTCACACCATCAGATCATTCAGTAATGCCCAGACTAACTGATCATGCTTCCACTTTCTCTGCTCATACCACCTAAATATTTTAAGCATGATAAATTAGACACATGTGCAACTCTTGGGTATCTTTATTGAGGAAACGTTTCGCGACACAGTGGCTTCATCTGTATACCTGTCCATACAAATTTTCCTCTCCCGTGAGAATCTTGAAGAACAGGAGGAGAATGAGGTAATCAGTCCCTCAACCTTGAGTCGATGTGGTCAGTCCATCAATCTTGAATAGAATACGGCATATGAGCGGAGAAGCAGCTTATAAACCGTAGGCAGGAGAGGTGCAGCAGTGGTAGGTGGTGTCACATTTGCTCAATGTGGAAGTAGGTCGTGCCCAAGGGTTAGGCAAGCGAAGAATTCCCAAGTATTAAGCTCCCAAGAAGTTGCAGTGTCTGACAGGATTGTAGATGAATGGTTCAGAGAACCGACATGTTGATAAATTAGACACATGTGCAACTCTTGGGTATCCTGCTGGAGGACACGTTTCGCCACACAGTGGCTTCCTCAGTCCATACCTACTTCCACACTGGGAAACGACTGCTGCACCTCTCCTGCCTACGGTTTATAAGCTGCTTCTCTCTGCACATATGCCGTATTCATTATTTCAAGATTGATGGACTGACCACATCGACTCAAGGTTGAGGGACTGATTACCTCATTCTCCTCCTGTTCTTCAAGATTCTCCTTTGTATGGACTGATGAAGCCACTGTGTGGCGAAACGTTTCCTCAATAAAGATACCCAAGAGTTGCACATGTGTCTAATTTATCAACGTGTCGGTTCTCTGAACCATTCACATCATTTCACCACTAAACAAGGTTCACATCACCTCACCACTAAACAAGGTTCACATCACCTGATCACTCAGCAAGATTCAGATCACCTGATCATTCAACAAGGTTCACAATACCTGGTCACTCAACCAGGTTCACATAACCCGATCATTCAACAAGGTTCACATCACCTGATCATTCAACAACTTTCACATCCCCTCACCACTAAACAAGGTTCACATCAGCTCACCACTAAAAATGGTTCACATCACCTCACCACTAAAAAAAGGTTCACATCAGCTAATCATTCAACAAGGTTCACATCACTTCACCACTAAACAATGTTCACATCACCTCACCACTAAACAAGGTTCACATCACTTCACCACTAAACAAGGTTCACATCACATGATCATTCAGCATGATTCAGATCACCTGATCATTCAACAAGGTTCACATCACTTCGCTACTTAACAAGGTTCACATCATCTCACCACTAAAGAAGGTTCATATCATTTCACCACTAAACAAGGTTCACATCCCCTCACTACTAAACAAGGTTCACATCACCTCACCACTAAACAAGGTTCACACTATCTGACCACTCAACAAGGTTTACATCACCTGATCATTTAACAAGGTTCACATCACCTGATCATTCAACAAGGTTCACATCACCTCACCACTAAACAAGGTTCACATCACCTCACCACTAAACAAGGTATACATCACCAGATCATTCAACAGGGTTCACATCACCTGATCATTCAACAAGGTTTACATCACCTGATCGTTCAACAAAGTTCACATCACCTCACCACTAAACAAGGTTCACATCACCTCACCACTAAACAAGGTTCACATCATCTCACCACTAAACAAGGTTCACATCATTTCACCACTAGACAAGGTTCACATCACCTGATCATTCAACTAGTTCACCTCGCCTCATCACTCAAGAATGCTCACTCCCACCTGATTATCAACGCTCACACCTACTGACAATGCTCCATTGCTCATACCACCTCGTTATGTATCAGTGCTGAAATTACCTAATCACGCAAAAGTGCTCATACCACCTGATCATGTATCACTTTCATATACAAGATTCTGCTAGAGAAAGAGAGGAGACAAAAATATCATTGGATAAGATGCAAGCCTCATGTTCCTGGAGAAGAAACCGTTGGCTCATCATTATGCAACACACGACAGTCATTCTCTCAGACAAAGGAATTTCCAGAGACTCGCATTTTAAAAAATGTATAAACCATAGCTTGAATCAGGTTAAATTTCTGAAAGTGATTTGAAATGTAAGAGATAAATATTACTTCCATAACAGCTAATATGAGAATTACATTTTATTTAGGATATTATAGCCTTAAGACGGTATAAAATTGTTTTTGAATTCTCATCTATTTTTCCAAATTAAAAATGTAATTGGAAGATAAAACACACTTTTGAAATAAAGGAATCGAGTATTAAAATAGAGTATTTATGTAGGATTTCAAATGTTTAGTGGCAAGTCTATTGCGCATCACTAAAACATCGTGAGAACAGAAGAGCAAAACTGACGCGCGAGAGGCCTCAGAATCATGCCTCTTATGGGAATACATATTTACTAGTAATGTTTCATGTGCCAGACGCAAATTTATAGTACTTGTTCTAAGTGGCTGGTTTCTTATTTTCACTAAGATATGATCTTGAACTTTCACAGAGATTATTGCAATGTTCAAAGTTTCCCCAAAAGGGAAGCAATTAAGTACATGGTGTAAAAGTGACCATGAAGCTGATTATGTTCTTTATATTTAATCTGTTTATCGACGAAGAAAATCAATAACAAAAAAAAAAACCACTAAATTATGTTTACACTAAAGAAAAAACATAGCTTAATAATTGGCCTCTTTACAGAAAACCAAAAATCTAAACAGTGAGTGAAATAATGTTGAAATATATAAAAAAATATATATATATATTTATGAGAAATATTTGTATATCGAGAAACATTAATTATTATAAATGTTTACTCCAGGGAAATAATGATATAGTATCTAAAATGTGAAAGTAAATTAGATACGTTCTGTCTCCTTAGTCTGAAAAAGACATCACTGTATCTCATTTGTCCAGCTTCTAACTCAGTGTATATAAAAGGAATATGCTGAACGATCATTAAATTCTAACGTAGCATAATTTAAATCAATGACTGTCTCACTCATGTGTGCGTGTACGTTTGAGTATTCGGTATGTTGGCAGGCATGTATTATTTTGCGTGTGTGTACGTTAATGTGCATATACAGGGTTTCCACAAAAACATTCCTTGATTTCAAACAGGTATAACATGTAACTTTAATGTAATAATCTTTCACAGTTAGTAGTTTCAGATGAAGGATTTCATTCAGTTTCATGTGGCATAGGGTAGCATAAAAGGCACTCAATGTGCGCCCTTCTGGTTGCTCGGCAAACATCGATGTGATAGTCCATTTCGGTTCAGACGCTCTGCAGCATATCTGGAGTTATGCGAACTGATTCAGTGATCGAAATTTTCAGCTCCTCCAGGGTTGCAGGTAGTGGTGGTACGTAAACTGTGCTCTTCACGTACCCTCAAAGAAAGAAGTCAAACCACGTCGCGTTAGCCACTGGCTAGCGCGACGGTCTAGAGTTTTGAGACTCTCTGACCGCGGGTTCAAATCCCGCCCGTGGTATGGTTTGTTTGCAATCGTGTCATTACGATTTCGTGAGTCAAAGAAGTTACAAAGAGTTAGGTCCGGTGACCTCGTAGGCCGCTTGCAGAGGTCACCGGACCCAACGGTTTGTGATTTTTTTCTTGGAGGTACGTGAAGAGCACAGTTTATGTACCACCACTACCTGCAACCCTGGAGGAGCTGAAAACTTGATCACTGAAGCAGTTCGCATGATAACTCTAGATATGCTGCAGAGCGTCTGGACCGAACTGGAGTATCACATCGATGTTTGCCGAGCAACCAGAGGGAAGCACATTAAGTGCCTTTAATGCTACCCTATGCCATATGAAACTGAATGAAATCCTGCATCTGAAGCTAATAACTGTGAAAGATTATTACAATAAAGTTAAATGTTATACGTGTTTGAAATCAGGGAGTGTTGTTGTGGACACCCTGTATATGCATTACGCACCAGCACTAACAGCATAGTGGGTCAGCGTGGAGCGCCTGTAAGTTATAAGTTACCAACCAACACTGTGTTAGCGATAATATAAAATTACATTAAAGACTTCATTTGTTTAACTAAGACAGTGATTAAATATGTCTTAATATTGGCTAACAGGAACATTACAATACAATGACTGCTTCATTTAGTAATATGCCATAAGATACATGAAGTATATAAGAAGAAAGGAACACTCCACCAGGTTTACTGGCCCAAGTTAAGCAGGTTCACTCACCCACCTACTCCTACTTATGTACTTGTCTAAATTAGTGTTAAAACTTCACCAGGTGTTCGCTTCAATTACCAAATCAATGCTTACCTATATCCTTTCTAAATCTAAAGGTTTTCAACTGGAACCCATTGCAGCGAGTCCAGTCTTAGATATTTTTAGCACATTATTTGTATCCCCTTTATTCATAGTTTCCCTAATTCTACATCTTTCTAGAAAGTGCAGACACAGTGCTCTCTCTGTACGTTATTCAGCACAGTTATGTTCATTCTGCAATACGGTGTCTAGAACTGCGCAGCTTAATCTAAATGAAGCCTAAGCAGCATTATATGGAGTTAAAGGATAACCTCAGGACTCCTGTTATTTACACTTCATGAAATGGAGTTTTAATGCAAACAGTTACTCACTGATGTCTTGGCTTTAGATAACTGATAACCCCAACTCTTAAATCTTCTTCGTATTCAGAGTAATTAAGATCTACATTATTTAGTTTATAAGAGTCATGGTTATTTTATTTTCCAAGGCTTAGAACTTTGCATTTGTCTACATAAAACTGCATCTGCCACTTCTCCGACCACTGCATTAATCTATTCAAATCATCCTGTAGCGCTTGTCAGAATTAATCAGACGGACTATTTAGGTATCATCGGAAAGCTTACATATGTCTCTAATTATTCCCTCATCTAAATCGTTTATGCATATTATAAACAGCAAAGTGCCCAACACTGACTCCTGTGGAACGACTGTTAAGCGTCCAGTAATATAAGCACGTTGATAAATGAGACACTGGCGAAACATTTGCTGAAACTGAGAGACATGTGCAACATCTGGGTATCTTTATTGTAGACGTTTCCCCATCCGGTGGCTTTATCAATTCCAGGACACAACTTGAAGACAGTAGAACTATATACAGAAGACGAAGTAATCAGTCCCTCAACTTTGGAGTTGGTGCGAAAAGCACCGTAGTCGTGAAGATTCTGAAGCAGAAGCAAGGAGCCTGGCGCTTATATACTAGCGTCAGGTGGAAAGGGGACGTGTAGTAGACGAGGGCATAGTCACCGGTAAGCGGAATTCTCCAGTGGAAGTAGGTCCTACCCAAAGAGATGGGTTAGTAGTAGGTTAGTAGGACCTACTTCCACTGGGAAATCCCGCTTACCAGTGACTATGCCCTCGTCTGCTACACATCCCCTTTCCACCTGACGTTAGTATATAAACGCCAGGCTCCTTGCTTCTGCTTCAGAATCTCCACGACTGCGGTGCTCTTCGCACCAACTCCAAGGTTGAGGGACTGATTACCTCGTCTTCTGTATATAGTTCTACTGTCTTCAAGTTATGTCCTGGAATTTGTATTGATAAAGCCACTGGATGGCGAAACGTCTACAATAAAGATACCCAGATGTTGCACATGTGTCTTAATTTCATCTTGTCGGTATTGTATACCATTTTTGTGAAACATTTGGGTATCTTTAATCAGGGAACGTTTCGCCAGTCAGCGGCTTCTTCAGTCCAGTCCAGAGAAAGGTGAAATATGTGAAGGAGTTATAGAAATGTTACAGAAATAGTGGAGGAAATCCACACAGATTCATTCAGGAAGCCGTCTCTAAACGAATCTGCCAGGATTTCCTACTCTATTTCTGCAACACTGCAAGCTTCTGATGATGGGTTGATTACAAGACGAAATGTAAAGAGCTATTATTTAATTGCCCCTCTGGTTAATAACGACGCTCTTAATCAGTGGTTAAGAGCATCCTGAATTTTGACTTGAACCCATTAGCGGCAAACACACTGCGGCTAGCCAGGCCCCACAATACGAATGGGCGCCTAGCCGAAGCTAGACGAAGAGAGTTAGAGCAAAGGAAGGGGTAGCAGTAATGTTGAATGATCAGTTATGGAAGGAGAAAAGAGAATATGAATGTGTAAATGCAAGAATTATGTGGATTAAAGTAAAGGTTGGATGCGAGAAGTGGGTCATAATAAGCGTGTATGCACCTGGAGAAGAGAGGAATGCAGAGGAGAGAGAGAGATTTTGGGAGATGTTAAGTGAATGTATAGGAGCCTTTGAACCAAGTGAGAGAGTAATTGTGGTAGGGGACCTGAATGCTAAAGTAGGAGAAACTTTTAGAGAGGGTGTGGTAGGTGTATAGAAAGGGGTTTAGTTATAGGTAATACATATTTTAAGAAAAAGAGGATAAATAAGTATACAAGATATGATGTAGGGCGAAATGACAGTAGTTTGTTGGATTATGTATTGGTAGATAAAAGACTGTTGAGTAGACTTCAGGATGTACATGTTTATAGAGGGGCCACAGATATATCAGATCACTTTCTAGTTGTAGCTACACTGAGAGTAAAAGGTAGATGGGATACAAGGAGAATAGAAGCATCAGGGAAGAGAGAGGTGAAGGTTTATAAACTAAAAGAGGAGGCAGTTAGGGAAAGATATAAACAGCTATTGGAGGATAGATGGGCTAATGAGAGCATAGGCAATGGGGTCGAAGAGGTATGGGGTAGGTTTAAAAATGTAGTGTTAGAGTGTTCAGCAGAAGTTTGTGGTTACAGGAAAGTGGGTGCGGGAGGGAAGAGGAGCGATTGGTGGAATGATGATGTAAAGAGAGTAGTAAGGGAGAAAAAGTTAGCATATGAGAAGTTTTTACAAAGTAGAAGTGATGCAAGGAGGGAAGAGTATATGGAGAAAAAGAGAGAGGTTAAGAGAGTGGTGAAGCAATGTAAAAAGAGAGCAAATGAGAGAGTGGGTGAGATGTTATCAACAAATTTTGTTGAAAATAAGAAAAAGTTTTGGAGTGAGATTAACAAGTTAAGGAAGCCTAGAGAACAAATGGATTTGTCAGTTAAAAATAGGAGAGGAGAGTTATTAAATGGAGAGTTAGAGGTATTGGGAAGATGGAGGGAATATTTTGAGGAATTGTTAAATGTTGATGAAGATAGGGAAGCTGTGATTTCGTGTATAGGGCAAGGAGGAATAACATCTTGTAGGAGTGAGGAAGAGCCAGTTGTGAGTGTGGGGGAAGTTCGTGAGGCAGTAGGTAAAATGAAAGGGGGTAAGGCAGCCGGGATTGATGGGATAAAGATAGAAATGTTAAAAGCAGGTGGGGATATAGTTTTGGAGTGGTTGGTGCAATTATTTAATAAATGTATGGAAGAGGGTAAGGTACCTAGGGATTGGCAGAGAGCATGCATAGTTCCTTTGTATAAAGGCAAAGGGGACAAAAGAGAGTGCAAAAATTATAGGGGGATAAGTCTGTTGAGTATACCTGGTAAAGTGTATGGTAGAGTTATTATTGAAAGAATTAAAAGTAAGACTGAGAATAGGATAGCAGATGAACAAGGAGGCTTTAGGAAAGGTAGGGGGTGTGTGGACCAGGTGTTTACAGTGAAACATATAAGTGAACAGTATTTAGATAAGGCTAAAGAGGTCTTTGTGGCATTTATGGATTTGGAAAAGGCGTATGACAGGGTGGATAGGGGGGCAATGTGGCAGATGTTGCAGGTGTATGGTGTAGGAGGTAGGTTACTGAAAGCAGTGAAGAGTTTTTACGAGGATAGTGAGGCTCAAGTTAGAGTACATAGGAAAGAGGGAAATTATTTCCCAGTAAAAGTAGGCCTTAGACAAGGATGTGTGATGTCACCGTGGTTGTTTAATATATTTATAGATGGGGTTGTAAGAGAAGTAAATGCGAGGGTCTTGACAAGAGGCGTGGAGTTAAAAGATAAAGAATCACACATAAAGTGGGAGTTGTCACAGTTGCTCTTTGCTGATGACACTGTGCTCTTGGGAGATTCTGAAGAGAAGTTGCAGAGATTGGTGGATGAATTTGGTAGGGTGTGCAAAAGAAGAAAATTAAAAGTGAATACAGGAAAGAGTAAGGTTATGAGGATAACAAAAATATTAGGTGATGAAAGATTGGATATCAGATTGGAGGGAGAGAGTATGGAGGAGGTGAATGTATTCAGATATTTGGGAGTGGACGTGTCAGCGGATGGGTCTATGAAGGATGAGGTGAATCATAGAATTGATGAGGGGAAAAGGGTGAGTGGTGCACTTAGGAGTCTGTGGAGACAAAGAACTTTGTCCTTGGAGGCAAAGAGGGGAATGTATGAGAGTATAGTTTTACCAACACTCTTATATGGGTGTGAAGCATGGGTGATGAATGTTGCAGCGAGGAGAAGGCTGGAGGCAGTGGAGATGTCATGTCTGAGGGCAATGTGTGGTGTGAATATAATGCAGAGAATTCGTAGTTTGGAAGTTAGGAGGAGGTGCGGGATTACCAAAACTGTTGTCCAGAGGGCTGAGGAAGGGTTGTTGAGGTGGTTCGGACATGTAGAGAGAATGGAGCGAAACAGAATGACTTCAAGAGTGTATCAGTCTGTAGTGGAAGGAAGGCGGGGTAGGGGTCGGCCTAGGAAAGGTTGGAGGGAGGGGGTAAAGGAGGTTTTGTGTGCGAGGGGCTTGGACTTCCAGCAGGCGTGCGTGAGCGTGTTTGATAGGAGTGAATGGAGACGAATGGTTTTTAATACTTGACGTGCTGTTGGAGTGTGAGCAAAGTAACATTTATGAAGGGGTTCAGGGAAACCGGCAGGCCGGACTTGAGTCCTGGAGATGGGAAGTACAGTGCCTGCACTCTGAAGGAGGGGTGTTAATGTTGCAGTTTAAAAACTGTAGTGTAAAGCACCCTTCTGGCAAGACAGTGATGGAGTGAATGATGGTGAAAGTTTTTCTTTTTCGGGCCACCCTGCCTTGGTGGGAATCGGCCAGTGTGATAATAAAAAAAAAAAATAATAATATATATATATATATATATATATATATATATATATATATATATATATATATATATATATACCTCCCTGTCGCCCGACACTGTGATGGATATAGGTGTCAGCCAGTGTGGACACACAGGTATATTCCCATGCTAAGAGTTTGCCATTCTTCCAAGGATAGATGGTGATCCCATCAGGGCAGTTTGCTGGGTTGTGGGTATTGTTGGCTGCTAGTGATTGGGGCTCCCTCTCGTCTGGGCATCCAGCTGTAGCAAGGGTTCTCTTTATGATGTCGTTGACCTCGTTGTGTCTTGCATGCCAGCCCTTGGTTTTGGAACAATTAAGACCATATAGACCATATTGGTCAGCTTGTGCATCGCCGCAAATACACGTGTGAATTGGGGCAGCAAGACGCAGAGCCACTGTAATACGGAGGGTTATAGGGTCGAGGTGCGTTCGCATTGCTGATATAGGAACTGTTTGGAGGAAGTTCCCCGGAGTGAGGTGCATTCACAGCTCGGAGACGGGCCATCTCCCTGTCTGATGTTGCAGCCCTGAGTATGTTGGCAAGCACCTTTTCAGCGATGGGGCCATCCCAGATTGACTGTTTGTAAGCCAGTGCTGCACTAGGGTTTGGTGCTGGAGCAGCAAGAGTCTTCCATTCAGTGATGGTACTGGCACAGTTAGGGTCCTGTATTCCTGCTAAGTCACTGAGGTTATCAAGAAGAATTTGCCATATTAACTCGTTTGATGCTATGGAAGACGATAGGAAAGCTGGTAAAGCAATCTGGGAGGATCTGCGTACTCCCCGCCCCCCAAGCCTGACAGTGCTATTGGTTGGGTCAATGGATCTTGCTACTGGTAAAACGGCGCTAATATTCTGGATCATCTGTTGATTGGTAGAAACTATTTCACATTTGGTGGGGTTTAAAGAAAGGCCCAGGCTTTCTCCCATGTCTTTAATTTTTCTGATGTTCTCTAGGAGAGATTCTGTTGTGCCAGCTAGGGTACCGTCGTCCAGGAACCAGATATTGAGCTCGCTGGAGAGTGCTTCTGTGACTTCCTTGATGACCAAACAGAATAGAAGGGGGGCAAGAGGGTCCCCATGTTGCACACCCTCACACGAGTCAATTTCATGGTCTCAAAACGATAGTTTAAAAGTCACACTATAACACGATATATATATATATATATATATATATATATATATATATATATATATATATATATATATACCTATATACCTATATATATATATATACACAAACACTGATCTCTGGCTGAAGGAGACTCGAACCTACGAACCTTGGAACAAGGTAAGCAGTGCTTTACCAATCTACTCACACTGGACCAATACCTGGGAGTCCAGCTTGCGCTAGACTTTGATCCAAGGCAGCCAGCATTTAGGGAGAAGGCTTACAACTTTTCATCTCATCCCCTGCATGCATCAGCCTTACTAGAGATATTAACAATGCAAGGAATTCGCAAGAGCAGGCGAAATATACAAAAACACTGATCTCTGGCTGAAGGAGACTCGAACCTACGAACCTTGGAACAAGGTACGCAGTGCTTTACCAATCTACCCACACTGGACCAACACCTTGTAGTCTAGCTTGCGCTAGACTTCGCCTGCTCTTGCGAATTCCTTTCATTGTTAATATCTCTAGTAAGGCTGATGCATGCAGGGGATGAGATGAAAAGCTGTAAGCCTTCTCCCTGAAAGGTGGCTGCCTTGGATCAAAGTCTAGCGTAAGCCGGACTCCAAGGTATTGGTTAAGTGTGGGTAGATTGGTAAAGCAATGCGTACCTTGTTCCAAGGTTCGTAGGTTCGAGTCTCCTTCAGCCAGAGATCAGTGTTTATATATATATATATATATATATATATATATATATATATATATATATATATATATATATATATCAATTAGCAAGAACTCGTTTAAAATTTAGTCCTGTCTAAAATTTTCTCTTATACATTGAAAGATAATTTTTTTTCATTAATGTTAATGTAAAAATTTTTAATTTTGCGCCAAAAGAATCTTAGAAAACTTACCTAACCTTACTATAACAAGCGCAATTTAGTTTATCCTAATCAAACTAAATATATTTTAGAAACGTTTACAACAAATTAATACTAAACAAACACAGTGAAATACATTTTTTTCATGACTCACGAAATCGTAATGACACGATTGCAAACAAACCATACCACGGGCGGGGATAGAAGATCTTGGCTTAAATAGCAACGCTCATCTTGCCATTTAGGACAAGCGAAAATTTGTGTATGCAATAATTTCGCCAAAATCATTCTGAACCTAACGAAAAAAATATATTTCACTGTGTTTGTTTAGTATTAAATTATTGTAAACAAATCTAAAATATATTTAGTTGGGTTAGGCTAAAATAAATTGTTCTTGTTATAATAAGGTTAGGTAAGTTTTCTAAGATTCTTTTGGTGCAAAATTAAAAATTTTTACATTAACATTAATGAAAAAAATATATTTTAAAACGTATAAGAGAAAATTTTAGAAAGGACTTAATTTTAAATGAGTTCTATATATATATATATATATATATATATATATATATATATATATATATATATATATATATATATATATATATATATATATATATATATATATATATATATATATATATATATATAATATATACATAAACACTGATCTCTGGCTGAAGGAGACTCGAACCTACGAACCTTGGAACAAGGTACGCAGTGCTTTACCAATCTACCCACACTGGACCAATACCTTGGAGTCCAGCTTGCGCTATCCCCTGCACTTTAATCCAAGGCAGCCAGCTTTCAGGGAGAAGGCTGTAAGCCTTTTCCCTCATCCCCTGATCAAAGCCTAGCGCAAGCTTGACTCCAAGGTATTGGTCCAGTGTGGGTAGATTGGTAAAGCACTGCGTACCTTGTTCCAAGGTTCGTAGGTTCGAGTCTCCTTCAGCCAGAGATCAGTGTTTGTGTATATTTCGCCTGCTCTTGCCTTCTCCCTGAAAGCTGGCTGCCTTGGATCAAAGTCTAGCGCAAGCTGGACTCCAAGGTATTGGTCCAGTGTGGGTAGATTGGTAAAGCACTGCGTACCTTGTTCCAAGGTTCGTAGGTTCGAGTCTCCTTCAGCCAGAGATCAGTGTTTGTGTATATTTCGCCTGCTCTTGCGAATTCCTTGCATTGTTAATATCTCTAGTAAGGCTGATGCATGCAGGGGATGAGATGAAAAGCTGTAAGCCTTCTCCCTGAAAGCTGGCTGCCTTGGATCAAAGTCTAGCGCAAGCTGGACTCCAAGGTATTGGTCCAGTGTGGGTAGATTGGTAAAGCACTGCGTACCTTGTTCCAAGGTTCGTAGGTTCGAGTCTCCTTCAGCCAGAGATCAGTGTTTGTGTATATTTCGCATGCTCTCGCGAATTCCTATATATATATATATATATATATATATATATATATATATATATATATATATATATATATATATATATATATATATATAATATCACATAAACATATATCATATATATGCAAAACAACCACTGTGAAAGAATAGAGAAATTCCAAGCGCTTTCGTGACTACTCACATTATCAAGGAACTATGAAAGTAAAGCATCCAAGGAAGCTATATAAGGGGTCTGGCCAACACCTCACTATCAGATCCCACAACGGTTAAACACCTGACGCGCGCCGGCCCAACTGGACAGGTCCTTTGCACAACCCACCAACAAACTATTCTACCCAAGAAAATTTAAAAATTATTATTTGTCCAGTGTATTATTAAATTCTTCCCAAATTCTATTAATTATAAATGGATCTAATTTATATAAACCAAAGGAAATATTCATATTATTGTCAAAACTGCTTTTTATGAAACAAGATTCAATTATATTCCTGTCGACCATGGACTTGCTTGATACTACTTTCTCAACTTTTTGAAAATCAATTGGATGGTTAAAATCTCTTACATGAATAAATAGAGCATTGGAATCTTGTCCAGTTCTAATGCTATATTTATGTTGTTTTAATCTTAGTTCGAGATTTTTACCAGTTTGACCGTAATAAACTTTATCGCAAATTTTACAAGGAATCTTATAGACACATCCATCAGCATTTTGGGGGGAATTCTTTATCAAAAGTTTTTTTACTGTATCAAGATTTTTGAATACAACTTTAATATTAAAAGTCTTAAGAAGAGAAGGCATATCAACCAAGTTTTCATGGTAAGGGAGAACCAACATATTTTTAGTTGAATAAGGCTGGTTGTCCCTTTTTGGATTGTAAAAAGTATTTCTAGCAACTTTAAAAGATTTATCAATTACATTTCTTGGGTATTTTAAATCATTACCTATTTCATAAATTTTGGATATTTCCTCATCTATGAACTCAGGACTACAAATTCGTAAAGCTCTCAAAAACATTGATGAGAAAACAGACAGTTTGACTCTATCTTGATGCGAGGAATAATAGTGGACATAGGAACAGTTATTTGTAGGTTTTCTGTAAATTTTAAATTTGAATTCATTATTACCCTTAATAATTAAAACATCTAGAAAAGGCAATGAGTTATTTTCTTCAAACTCAACAGTAAAGTTTATAGAATGGGCTAAGCTATTTAATTTTCCAAGGAAATGGTGTATATCTACATTTTTGGGCATAAGACACAAAATATCATCAACATATCTGAACCATTTAGCTCTATTAGGGAGGATTGTGTTAAGCAACCTTGTTTCAAAAAATTCCATGTATAGGTTACTAAGAACAGGTGAAAGAGGATTTCCCATTGCCATACCAAACTTCTGAGTGTAAAACTTATCATTAAATACAAATTTTGCATCAACAATGCAAAGTTTAATAAGTTTAATGATAGTAGGAACTGGCAATGGTAAATCATAGTTAACGAGTTCTTCAGATAAGAAACTTAATAAATCATCAACAGGAACTTTCGTAAACAAGGAAGTAACATCAAAACTAACCATGTTAAAATCATTTAAGTCAGTCAAGGAGCTTAATTTATCAACCAAGTCTATGTTGTTTTTAACATTAAAGTTAGAAATTTTGCCAACAATAGGGCTCAAAATATCAACAAGCCATTTGGATAATTTATATGAAACTGACCCTATGGAGCTAATAATTGGTCTGACTGGATTCCCTGGTTTGTGTGTTTTTATTAGTCCATACATGTAAGGTAAAGATGGATTAGTGGAAGTAAATTGTTTGACTAATTCATCTTTGCCTTTCAGTAGAAGTTTTATTGTTTTATTGAAATTGCTGTTAACGGTTTCTAGGGGATTTTTCCTAAGTTTAGAATAGGTTTCAGTATCATCTAAGAGATTATTCATTTTTTCTTGGTAATCATTTTCTTTCATAATTACTATTGCATTTATTTTGTCTGCTTTAGTAAGGCGCAAATTTTTATTGTTATTAAGTGTATCATAAGACTTAAAGAATCTTTGAGGGCAATTGGGAATGTTTGGTTTTAACATAGAGCTATATACCATTCCTTTACTAATATTAATTTCATCAGAGGATAAATCAGAAAATTTTTCAAAGTTACAAAAGGCTTTTGCAATTTCAACATTATTAAGTTTTTTTGAAGTTGCAAAACTTAGGCCAAAACCTAGAGCAGCAGTTGTATGTTTGTCTAAAATTTCATCTGATAAGTTAATTACAAAATTGTTATTAGCATGCTTTGTCCAATCACTATTTTCAATTAAAATGTCTAATTTTCTTTGTAGTTTGCTCTTGAGTTCATTACAAATTCTTCTGAGTTTATTATAGCAATGATCCAACATACTGTGTTTCCATTCTGATGGAATGGCCTGATTAAAAGAGTATTTTTTGTTTCTCAATATTTTGAATGCTTCCTTCTCCTGTATTTTAGTTATTTCAATATGTTTCTGAAGAATAATTCTCATAAAATCATCAAAAATATATATATATATACGTATATATATATATATATATATATATATATATATATATATATACATATATATAAGTATATATATATATATATATATTTATATATATTTTTTTTTATTATCACACTGGCCGATTCCCACCAAGGCAGGGTGGCCCGAAAAAGAAAAACTTTCACCATCATTCACTCCATCACTGTCTTGCCAGAAGGGTGCTTTACACTACAGTTTTTAAACTGCAACATTAACACCCCTCCTTCAGAGTGCAGGCACTGTACTTCCCATCTCCAGGACTCAAGTCCGGCCTGCCGGTTTCCCTGAACCCCTTCATAAATGTTACTTTGCTCACACTCCAACAGCACGTCAAGTATTAAAAACCATTTGTCTCCATTCACTCCTATCAAACACGCTCACGCATGCCTGCTGGAAGTCCAAGCCCCTCGCACACAAAACCTCCTTTACCCCCTCCCTCCAACCTTTCCTAGGCCGACCCCTACCCCGCCTTCCTTCCACTACAGACTGATACACTCTTGAAGTCATTCTGTTTCGCTCCATTCTCTCTACATGTCCGAACCACCTCAACAACCCTTCCTCAGCCCTCTGGACAACAGTTTTGGTAATCCCGCACCTCCTCCTAACTTCCAAACTACGAATTCTCTGCATTATATTCACACCACACATTGCCCTCAGACATGACATCTCCACTGCCTCCAGCCTTCTCCTCGCTGCAACATTCATCACCCATGCTTCACACCCATATAAGAGCGTTGGTAAAACTATACTCTCATACATTCCCCTCTTTGCCTCCAAGGACAAAGTTCTTTGTCTCCACAGACTCCTAAGTGCACCACTCACTCTTTTCCCCTCATCAATTCTATGATTCACCTCATCTTTCATAGACCCATCCGCTGACACGTCCACTCCCAAATATCTGAATACATTCACCTCCTCCATACTCTCTCCCTCCAATCTGATATCCAATCTTTCATCACCTAATCTTTTTGTTATCCTCATAACCTTACTCTTTCCTGTATTCACTTTTAATTTTCTTCTTTTGCACACCCTACCAAATTCATCCACCAATCTCTGCAACTTCTCTTCAGAATCTCCCAAGAGCACAGTGTCATCAGCAAAGAGCAACTGTGACAACTCCCACTTTATGTGTGATTCTTTATCTTTTAACTCCACGCCTCTTGCCAAGACCCTCGCATTTACTTCTCTTACAACCCCATCTATAAATATATTAAACAACCACGGTGACATCACACATCCTTGTCTAAGGCCTACTTTTACTGGGAAATAATTTCCCTCTTTCCTACATACTCTAACTTGAGCCTCACTATCCTCGTAAAAACTCTTCACTGCTTTCAGTAACCTACCTCCTACACCATACACCTGCAACATCTGCCACATTGCCCCCCTATCCACCCTGTCATACGCCTTTTCCAAATCCATAAATGCCACAAAGACCTCTTTAGCCTTATCTAAATACTGTTCACTTATATGTTTCACTGTAAACACCTGGTCCACACACCCCCTACCTTTCCTAAAGCCTCCTTGTTCATCTGCTATCCTATTCTCCGTCTTACTCTTAATTCTTTCAATAATAACTCTACCATACACTTTACCAGGTATACTCAACAGACTTATCCCCCTATAATTTTTGCACTCTCTTTTATCCCCTTTGCCTTTATACAAAGGAACTATGCATGCTCTCTGCCAATCCCTAGGTACCTTACCCTCTTCCATACATTTATTAAATAATTGCACCAACCACTCCAAAACTATATCCCCACCTGCTTTTAACATTTCTATCTTTATCCCATCAATCCCGGCTGCCTTACCCCCTTTCATTTTACCTACTGCCTCACGAACTTCCCCCACACTCACAACTGGCTCTTCCTCACTCCTACAAGATGTTATTCCTCCTTGCCCTATACACGAAATCACAGCTTCCCTATCTTCATCAACATTTAACAATTCCTCAAAATATTCCCTCCATCTTCCCAATACCTCTAACTCTCCATTTAATAACTCTCCTCTCCTATTTTTAACTGACAAATCCATTTGTTCTCTAGGCTTTCTTAACTTGTTAATCTCACTCCAAAACTTTTTCTTATTTTCAACAAAATTTGTTGATAACATCTCACCCACTCTCTCATTTGCTCTCTTTTTACATTGCTTCACCACTCTCTTAACCTCTCTCTTTTTCTCCATATACTCTTCCCTCCTTGCATCACTTCTACTTTGTAAAAACTTCTCATATGCTAACTTTTTCTCACTTACTACTCTCTTTACATCATCATTCCACCAATCGCTCCTCTTCCCTCCCGCACCCACTTTCCTGTAACCACAAACTTCTGCTGAACACTCTAACACTACATTTTTAAACCTACCCCATACCTCTTCGACCCCATTGCCTATGCTCTCATTAGCCCATCTATCCTCCAATAGCTGTTTATATCTTACCCTAACTGCCTCCTCTTTTAGTTTATAAACCTTCACCTCTCTCTTCCCTGATGCTTCTATTCTCCTTGTATCCCATCTACCTTTTACTCTCAGTGTAGCTACAACTAGAAAGTGATCTGATATATCTGTGGCCCCTCTATAAACATGTACATCCTGAAGTCTACTCAACAGTCTTTTATCTACCAATACATAATCCAACAAACTACTGTCATTTCGCCCTACATCATATCTTGTATACTTATTTATCCTCTTTTTCTTAAAATATGTATTACCTATAACTAAACCCCTTTCTATACAAAGTTCAATCAAAGGGCTCCCATTATCATTTACACCTGGCACCCCAAACTTACCTACCACACCCTCTCTAAAAGTTTCTCCTACTTTAGCATTCAGGTCCCCTACCACAATTACTCTCTCACTTGGTTCAAAGGCTCCTATACATTCACTTAACATCTCCCAAAATCTCTCTCTCTCCTCTGCATTCCTCTCTTCTCCAGGTGCATACACGCTTATTATGACCCACTTCTCGCATCCAACCTTTACTTTAATCCACATAATTCTTGAATTTACACATTCATATTCTCTTTTCTCCTTCCATAACTGATCATTCAACATTACTGCTACCCCTTCCTTTGCTCTAACTCTCTCAGATACTCCAGATTTAATCCCATTTATTTCCCCCCACCGAAACTCCCCTACCCCCTTCAGCTTTGTTTCGCTTAGGGCCAGGACATCCAACTTCTTTTCATTCATAACATCAGCAATCATCTGTTTCTTGTCATCCGCACTACATCCACGCACATTTAAGCATCCCAGTTTTATAAAGTTTTTCTTCTTCTCTTTTTTAGTAAATGTCTACAGGAGAAGGGGTTACTAGCCCATTGCTCCCGGCATTTTAGTCGCCTCATACGACACGCATGGCTTACGGAGGAAAGATTCTTTTCCACTTCCCCATGGACAATAGAAGAAATAAAGAAGAACAAGAGCTATTTAGAAAAAGGAGAAAAACCTAGATGTATGTATATATATATGCATGTGCGTGTCTGTGAAGTGTGACCAAAGTGTAAGTAGGAGTAGCAAGATATCCCTGTTATCTAGCGTGTTTATGAGACAGAAAAAGAAACCAGCAATCCTACCATCATGCAAAACAGTTACAGGTTTCTGTTTCACAGTCATCTGGCAGGACGGTAGTACTTCCCTGGGTGGTTGCTGTCTACCAACCTACTACCTATATATATATATATATATATATATATATATATATATATATATATATATATATATATATATATATATATATATATATATATATATATATATATATATATATATATAATGACACGGGGACAGGAAATATCCTGAATCCATCCAAATGTGAAATATATCATAGTGATAAATAGTGAGATATATACTAGCAGCAGTCATTGCCCCCACAAATAGTGTCTTGCTAGGAGCACCTCTGGGAAGCAATGCCATTGACAGAATTCTCAGGAAGAAATTGGAAGAGTTAAGGAGAATGGAACAACGAATAGGCAATCTGGACACCCACGATGCCTTGTACCTTCTCACAAAGTGCTTGAGTCTGCCCAGGTTGACATATTTCCTAAGATGTGCACCTTCATATGATAACCCTATACTGCACGAATATGACAGTATTCTGAGGCAGATTTTTACGAAAGTACTTAACCTTACTCTAGAAGACGGGCAGTGGAACCAAGCTACACTTCCAGTCAGACTAGGAGGCATTGGTGTCCGCAAGTCATCACAGATTGCGTTACCTGCTTTTCTGTCCTCGTGTATTGCATCCAGAGAGCTTGTAGCAGCGATTCTCCCTGAACATCTTAGGGACAAGATTGGAGTCCAGGACCAAAAATTCATTGACGGAGCAATGATCTGGGATAATCTAACGGGCTCTGAAACCAGACCTGCTCCCCCCAACAACTACAAACAATCGCACTGGGATGGTCCAATAGTGGAAAATATAGCCTCAACAATGCTTCAGAGTGTGTCAGGGAAGGATAGAGCCCGCCTCCTGGCAGTGAGAGCCCCTCATGCTGGGGACTTTCTGTTGGCTGTTCCCAACTCCAGCCTTGGCACACGCCTCGACCCACAGACCATCCGCATCGGTGTTGCCCTTCGACTTGCCGCCCCTATTCTCGCCGAACACAGGTGTATTTGTGGCAGTGAAGCAGCAGACCGATTCGGGTACCATGGTCTTGTGTGCCGTAAATCCGAGGGAAAGATTGCAAGACATGAGGAGGTTAATAACATTATCAAGAGGAGCCTCACAACAGCTGGATGCCCAGCAGTAAGGGAGCCACCCCAACTATGCAGATCTGATGGCAGCCAGAAGCGTCCAGATGGTATCACCCTTCAAGCCTGGACAGATGGGAAGCAGGTGGTGTGGGACTATACATGTGCATCTACCTTGGCTGATACCTATCTCCAATACACCAGGGAGGAAGGAGGGGCAGCTGCCAGCTTCAGGGAGTCCCAAAAGTCTAGAAAATATGGAGAACTTGCCCATCATTATATGTTTGTTCCCATAGGCTCAGAGACCCTTGGCTCATGGGGAAAGAGTGCATCTAAATTCCTTAAGGAGCTGGGAAAAAGACTCATCAGGGTAACTAGGGATCCCAGGGCAGCTAGTTTTCTGTTCCAGCGGCTCAGTGCGGCTGTTCAAAGGGGTAATGCCTGCTGTATTTTGGGCACACGCCCCAGCTCTGAGGAGCTGGATGAGATTTTCGCCTTATAATCGGTGATACACACGTAACAACATGTACCGTATATGCCACCTTTATATCAACAATGTATCTCTTAAATCTTCTGTACCATATTATGTAATAAAATATTCCTATTGGTAAAAAAAAAATATTTAAAAGATGGGGTGGTAGGGGAAGTGGAATATTCAAACGGCTTCAGGAAGAAATCCAAATATTCTTCCTTGAAGCCTTTTTATCCACTTCTCCGAGGCTATGGGTCCCACAATTTACACCAGAGGCGGACCCCATTATATATATATATATATATAATATATATATATATAATATATATATATATATATATACCAAGCCCCTCGCACACAAAACCTCCTTTACCCCCTCCCTCCAACCCTTCCTAGGCCGACCCCTACCCCGCCTTCCTTCCACTACAGACTGATACACTCTTGAAGTCATTCTGTTTCGCTCCATTCTCTCTACATGTCCGAACCACCTCAACAACCCTTCCTCAGCCCTCTGGACAACAGTTTTGGTAATCCCGCACCTCCTCCTAACTTCCAAACTACGAATTCTCTGCATTATATTCACACCACACATTGCCCTCAGACATGACATCTCCACTGCCTCCAGCCTTCTCCTCGCTGCAACATTCATCACCCACGCTTCACACCCATATAAGAGCGTTGGTAAAACTATACTCTCATACATTCCCCTCTTTGCCTCCAAGGACAAAGTTCTTTGTCTCCACAGACTCCTAAGTGCACCACTCACTCTTTTTCCCTCATCAATTCTATGATTCACCTCATCTTTCATAGACCCATCCGCTGACACGTCCACTCCCAAATATCTGAATACGTTCACCTCCTCCATACTCTCTCCCTCCAATCTGATATTCAATCTTTCATCACCTAATCTTTTTGTTATCCTCATAACCTTACTCTTTCCTGTATTCACCTTTAATTTTCTT